>NW_009649568.1:1285649-1316051 GCF_000708025.1 Charadrius vociferus
TTTAGCAGCGGAACGATACCTCAGAGTATGTAGATGGTCACTCTCTTTGGAAGCATGGGAAGTTGTGAATTTGGAGACTTCATAGGGAACAGGAATTTACAAAAAAGGCAGAGAGAGGATCTCTGCTTTCTGCCTCCATACTATTTCACAACAGTAGCTTCAAGCACTAGGTGCCCAAAACCAGCAGCAAACTGTAAATTTTCAGTGGCAATTAGAGTTATAGTAAAAGAATGGCATGAAAGAGCAGTCAGGATGAAATACAAGATCTGGTAACATTTGGAGATTTCTTAAAAAGCATTGTACTTTATTCTTGTCCCTTTTCATCCCTCCGGAATGAAAAGCACAGCTTGCTAATGCAGATGCATCACACTGACAAAAGGAGAGGAGGGGAAGAGGCTAAGGTATGACTGGTGCGAGATCTTCTTTACAGAAGAGAAACACTGCGGCTTTCTGCCACACTCTGTTTCTTTAACGAGGAAGAGAATGGACTGGCTGTATTTTAAGTAAAGTTCATTCGTCTTTGCTGTCTGTTCTACCTTCTTTCAGGCTACACTGATTCTTGGACTAGCTGAACTTCAGCGATGCTCAGGGCGACCATAGGATATAAAGACCAGAAAATGCTCAGGGAGCACTAGGTAAGCACCACAGGCGTGGTACAGCAGCTATGTGTGTGGTAACACCAAGGGAACGTGACTTGTCTGCTATGCTGTAGTTCTGGAGGCAAACTCAAAGCAGTTACAGATATAGAGGGATGGTCATTTGTTTGTTTTGAGATGAGCTTTTCCTGTTGGAGTTGTGGGTGCGCCCCCCTTCCACAGATCAGGAAAATTCACGTAGCGGTCTGAATAAATGCTGGAAAGCAATTGCAAGCCTTTCCAACCTTTTGAACGGTAACAACAAGAAGTAAGGGTCCTCCCCCTCCCTTCCCACCGCTATGCAATTATTTCCAAATATTTCTTTGAGGAGACAACTCTGTAGGGTTAGCAGTTCCACAGAGATTAAAACAAACAAGCCCTCTCCTTTGTTCCCCCTCCCCTTGTTTCACCCTCTGCTGGCATTCTATAAGTATTTAAATCATTGGAAACCACACCCTAGCTAGCTGGGGCTAGTATTCACAGGCAAAGCCCCTTGGCTTTGCTGTTGCGGTCCTCTCAACAGCCAAAAATGTAATACGTTCATTTTTCCTAAAAGAGGAGACCAAATCTGAAGATACGCACCGCATCCCAAGGAAACAAGCACCAGGCCTTATCTATGCGTTATATAAGAAGAAATAGGAGGGGTAAAAATCACGTTTGTTCACAATTGGCTGGGAATTCTCTGATGAGATGGATAAAAAAATAACAAAAAAAAATATCAATTTTTATGAAACAGCATTTTTGTGGAGACGACTCAATTTTGACAGACATCCTTTAACGCAAGTTATGTTTCTGGTGGAATTTGCCGCAAAGATTTCTAAAGGTTTCACACACACTTACACGATACTCGGTAGCCCAGCCAGGGAGTTTAACTTGACCCAGGGACTCAAGGGCTGCCAGGCACGTTCAGTAAAGCTGCAGGGCCATCGCCGCCGTTATCTACGCTTCCAGCTGATACAGTGCAAGTCCCAGAAGTGCAGGAAGCAATGAAGAGCTCCAGAACACCTGGGTGGAGCCCACGTTCTCTCCATTCCCCAGGGAAGATGCACAAGACGGAGGCAGGCTGGCACTCCCTTTCATTCCTGAAGAAAAGGAATGGAAACAGACTGCCCCAAACATCTGAGGAGGGAGAGAGGGATGAGAGTTATTTCCTTTCCTGAGGACAATGTTCTCTCTGTACATACTTATATCACTCCAATTTGTAACAATAGGAAAATTGAAGGGTTGGGTGTTTGGGAAAGAAGTGGTGTTCCATTCATACAATGCCATTTTCATCCATACAGAATCTTCAGAGTACAGGAAACAGGCTTAACACTTCCCTTATAAATAGAGTGATTACACACTTACCACTGAGGTTTTGACCCCTCTGGAATGGGAGGCAGCAGCTTGCGCGTGGCAAGTACGTTACCCTGAGATTTAGGATTTCTTGATTCAAAAGGCAATGAAAGTCAGCAAACCACTGGCCAAAGCTATGATCATGAGATGCATAGCAACCTCTCCATACGATGTGCGGATCAGGACACCTCTCTAGTGATGTCCTTTGTATTTTGTAATATAAGCAAAGCTGCAGTGCCGATCACAGCAAATATCTTTCTTCAAGCCACTAAGAGCTTTCACATCTCACGCCTGTAATCTTCAGCAAATAGATCAAGGACTGTTATTCATTTTAATGCCTAAATGCATTATATTTATTCTGGTTATAATATTTTCTGTTACCACAGAAAATATTTGGCTCCCAAGGAAAAAGAAGGAATTGTGTCAAAAGTCCAAATTCTTCCTTGAAACACAAACATTTTAATGACTTTAATGGAAGATATGCATTGGAATCCCAGGGCACAATCTGGCACTAAAATCCTCTGTATATATTGGAATTTTTCACCATGTCTTTTTCATAATATATTATTAAACATGTTTCCATCTCAGCAGTTGAGTTTTGGGGCCCTGTTGCATCTGCGAGGGAAGTGCAAAGCAGCTGGGGAGTAACTGTAAAGGAGAAGCAGAAAACTGATCAAAACCTTCAGATGCTGGATGACGTTTTTCTCTTGCATCCTCCTCCTCCTCATATGAAAAAGAGCACATTGGGGCGCTTCTTCAGTAGCAGTAGCAGCAGCCGGCCCAACTCCGGGTGGCTCCGATGATGTTCCCAGTTATCCTTCAGGCTGCTTTGGTCCCTAACTGGCCACGGACTGAGCATAGACTCACCCCCTGCTTCCCCTGCCAGCCACACTCTGGGGCTGCAGCAAAAGTGGTGAATATGGAGTGACTGAGGATGAAGCCCAGCAGCTCCTGGCAACTGAAAAGCCTGGGAGAATATAGCTGTATTGCTCTGCAGAATGGGGTCCAGTGACTGGTTCACCAATGCTGACTGACACTTTGCTCTGGAATTAGTCCTGTTGTCATCAGCATAGCTGCTCACAGAATGTTACAGCGGTCCTCCAGTCTTTGATATGCCACCTGTAACTGCGGAATGGCATGCATACGAACACTTTTTTGATGAATTAGCCAGAATATGATATAGAGCGTCTGCCAGTTCTATGCAGCTGGGGACAAGCTGACAATGCCTGGTCTGGCATGAAGCCCACGGCAACACATTAGCCCAGCAGCACATTTAGAACAAATCTGAAGCAGCAAAGTGAGTTTGAAGCAGAGCATGTTTGCATCAGCTCACTGCAAAGGTTTTGATCCAGCCTAACAAGCCCGTAGGGCTAAGGCTTTTGGTGACACTTAAGCCATAATTGCTATTAATAATAATAACAGAAAAAATCCCATCTCCTTGCTTCCTTTTGCTTCCCCTCATGTCAGCTCAGACATGGGTGTCTATAGGGTTAATAGGATAGAGACACTAGTCCAAGCTAGGACTAACTCAGTAAAATAATGCTCAGTTTTATCTTGAATTAATTCTTAGTTTGGAAAAAAAAAAACAAAACCACAGTCTTACAATGTGACTTCCCCACACCCAAATGATGCCTAGATTTTCTACAACCATCCCCACTGGCATAACTAACATTCCTCCCTCCCCTGTTTTGCATTCAGCTATTGCAATTTGCAGGAGAACAGGAATGATTTTACACTTCTGCTTCACCCTCGTACAATTTTGTCGCCAAACATGGCAAATCCATCTTTCCCAGGTAAGCTACTTCAGATAACTCCTCATGAAACAAAGTAATGGCGGCATTCCATCCAGTAGAGCTGCACTCATTTTACTTTCCCCTCCTTTCCCTCTGCTTGAAATAAGTGGTTTCTATAATAATTCGGCCAGTAATGCTCCTTACGCTTTACTTGGTGTGATTAGTGACTATAGGAGCATTTGATAAACATTCTTGTTTGCAGAAATAGGGCAATGAAAATCTTTTCTTTGGCTTAAATGCTTCAGAAAGCATTTACTGCAAGAAATGCTGCCATGTTTTAATACCACATACCATTTCCCAACTCTAAATATATATGTGTTAAATGCAAGTGAAAAGTTGTTTTGCTGCTGCAACACAGTTTCTTAGATTCCTTTAACAATTTAACCACTGCTAGGGTTTTTAACTTCTTTTGCCAAGAGTGTATATTAGAGTAATAATGTAATTTGCTCCTATACTAGATTATTATAATAATCAAGACTGTCAGCTCTTGTGAGCTCATTATCATAGGCTTTTCATTAGCTTTTCTTTGCTCATCAAAAGAACATGTGCACATGGTGGAGGAAATGGCTAGAAAAATACTTCTAGAGTATTACCAGTCTCTTGGTAAATAAAATGCAGCTATCAATAGCACTCAAGCAGCTCTTCTCTGTTGCCTATGGCATCACTCCTTTCCCATCACAAACCCAGGATACTCTGTATGAATGGGAAACCAAGTAGTTAATTCCTAGTTAATTAATATGTTGTATAGTAAAACGTGTAAAATATTTAGATATGAATGTACTAGTTTCCACAATGGTCATGTGAGCTATCACCACTATTTCTTTTACAGCTGGAGATACAGAGGCTGTGGGCTTAATCAGTTCAAGATCGTGGCTAGAATTTTTGCCATTCAGGCATGGGCTTAAGTCATGCAGCTTGTTCAGTCTCCTGTAGGGAACAAGATTCTTTGACTTATTCCCCGCTCCATGGGCATCTCTATGCTATAGGATGTAATTGCCTTAATGAAAAGTAGGTCTTTAAGTGAGCAAAACCAGCATCCTGAAACTGCCTGGAAAAAGCAACTTAAAGAGGAAGCATATTGCTCACAGTGATGATTCTCCACTTCACAGAAAGCCAGAGGATGGGGGAAATACAGTAGAATGGCTTTTGCTTGCACCAAAGCTAAAGCAAACTACTGAATAGAGAAAATACTCCCAAAGTCAGGGATAAGAGATCCGAAGATTAAGCTCCATTTTTTTCCCCTATAATAGAATTTTCTCACCTGTTAAACAGTCTTTACCCCCATGCACACACATGCATTATCCTTAGCATCTAGAAGAAATATTGTGCTTCTGCCTTAAAAGTACATAAAACATATAATGCATTTCAGTTTTTTGGAGGAGGTGGGTCCAATGCAACAGTACTTGGTGTTTTACTTCATCAATATTAGCTTTTTTTAAAAAAAATAATAAAAATACTAGATTAAATGCTTCCTTCTAAACTCATCCTTCAAAGTGAGACAAAGAATTGTCACCTCTGGCAAGGTACATTTGAGGCAAATAAACCAGATGTGCTAAGAGCACTGTTATATCTCCTATAGCTCAGTATAAACAAACAACTTAATTCTCCAAGAGTATCAGTACCACAGTTCCCACGAGCACCATTGGTTTTGGTGAGGGTTTGATGTTCAGGTTTGTTTTTTTTTAAGCTTGCAGCAATAAATAAAAGTCAGGAATCAGTTAACAACATGAATACTAAGCCAGGGCACTGAATGGCATGCTGCAGTTTATTTCCTAAAATCATAGAGTCATAGAATTGTCTAGGTTGGTAGAGACCCTTGGAATCATTGAGTCCAACTACTCTACAAAGTTCTCCCCTACACCATATCCCCCAACACCACATCAGAGGTGATATTCAGAGGTGTTCAGATATTTCAGAGGTATCTTTACAATTTCAGTAGAGTATACAAGGGAGTCTCTTTGCAGAAATGCAGTCTCGAAGCCTCTAATTTTGTAAAGAAATACTAATTGCCTTCCAAATAAGAGAAGGATGCACTACAGGAGAATAAGCCACGCTCTTTTACTGTAAGCAACTTATCCTTTGCAGGCCTCTCTCAAAGATAGTAAACACCAACATTTTTGATTGCCATTGCCTTCACATCCCAGCCCAAACAAGCAAGAAGCAAAGAGATGTTGCTCACCTGTTCTTGAAATTCTTACAGAGAAACCCCCAAGAAGACGTGAGCAGGATACACAGGCAGCAATGGAGAAACATTTCCTCTCCCGGGCCAGGGAGCACAGCAACACCCCTCGCTGGCAGCATTTTCCTTGGAAGGAGAATAGAAGTCTGTTTGTCTCCTCTGTCCTTACACCTAACCCCTGGGGTCCAACTCTGCTGCCATAACTCCAGGTTAGAGGTGGCAAAGTCCTTTCACTCCGACTAAAGGCAACTATTTCTTCCACCAATGGCATCTGCATATTCCCAATCAGGGAACGCTTTAATAAGCAGCAGTATCTGAGAAAGCTGGGCTGCAAAGTCCTAATTAAACAGCAACTGACATATCGCTTTTCAAACTAAGCATCCAACTGGGATGCTCGATCTAGCACACATGGTTTGTAAACAACTGAACAGAGCCCTCCATAGAGCAGCCCCACACACTTCCACAATGAAGTGCTGCAAAGGCTCCCTTCGCCCTTGTAACAAATGATCTAACGATTCTCCAGAGGAGGAAATGAGGTTGATTTGTAGCCTCTCTTTGAGAGGCTAAGCCAGTTAAGTAAGACTTCTTAATTGCCCGCTCTTTATTATTTAATGCATAAGACAGTTAAAAAAAAAAATCCTTAGGGCCAGATCCCAAAAAGGTATTTAGGTATCCAAGCAGGCAGCTAGGCAGAATTTAGCTGCAATTACAGTGATACTAAAAAACTCTGCTCAGCTGCTGCCCAACTCTGAAGGCTCTTAAAGCTAAGTAGGTACCTATTTTAGTTTTAAAGTTCTCCAGGTGCCTAGCATTCAGTTGCTGCACGGGCCAAGAAACACTTCATTCCTGACAGTGCCGAGGAGGTTTGTGCTGGCCTGGTGCTGAGCCACTTGAGAGCCAGCAGAGAGCTGAGCGATTGCAGCCACAATGAACATTTGCCTGGTGGACAGAAGCATTTGAAAGCCTACCTATAGCTCTTGAATGGGTTATAAATAAAGTCAGCCTCATTATAAATTCTAATGTGGCAAGCAAACAGGCCTGCTCGAAGACATGTCACAGATCCAGCAGTTACACCACAGGAAGCAATACAGCGGAGAGGCAGTCCTACAGCGGAGAGGCAGTCCTAATGCAAACAGTCAGAGCTGCAAATTGTGAAGGACAAATGAGCCAGGTGTGTCACCTACAGCAAGGCAAGAAACATGCGTTTTAAATCCCTGCATCTCCTACCTTCAGACCAAAGTGGGAAAATTAACCCTTTAAATGAGTTGGCCCTAGGTTACACCAGCATTTGAAGCTCACCAGCTGTGGCATCTGAAAGCAGGGAGGCAGCCCCCTCCAGCCTTGCCCCACTTAAAGTCCTGCCAGGAACAAGGACAAGAGAGACAGGAATGAGAGTGGGAGCACTTCGTCCACTACTTGCACATCCCATCAGTGGTTTTATGTATAGATAATTTGAAAAATCCTGCTTTCCCCAGGAATGGCATTTGCACCATGCAATTTAGATATCACCATTTAAAAAAAAAAAAGTTAGTTGTTCTCTTTTGCCGCATATAGTCTTACTCTCATTGATATCTGCCTGAGAGGGATGGAGCTCTCTCAGGAGAGCGTTTGGGACCGAGCTATGTTCCACATACAACATCTAATAAGATTTATTGCCATATTACATTAGTTTGCTGTGAATTCAGGTAGTGCACTAATGGAACAATGAGATAGACCCTTGACTTGGTAAATACAGAGTCAGAAGAAAAAAGGCTTATGTAAGAGCCTATAAAAAAACCAAGAAATCAGAAATCAGGCAGCTGCTCTGCTCTATTCTTGATTCCCTCCATTGTGTCTCAGGATGGACAGACATCAGACTGCCAGATCTTTTCATGCATTGTTGCATTTTGTACAGTTTAGGCTTAACAGAGAAAAATGGCAAAGAGGAAACAGTAGTGTTAACTTTTCTGTTCTTCTCACACTTTAAATCACTTTATGTGACGTTGCCCTCATGGGAGATTTGATTACTTTTAAAATGAATGCTGTGTAAGAAAAAATTGTCACTGGGGCATATTGCAATATTTATAAAGGTAATTGCTCTTTTCTCAGAATATTTAACCTTGGCAGAGCTATTCCCCTTGTTCTGAATAGCTTCTGTATTGCAAAACAATATCAAAATAGGTCTTAAGGGCCAGAAGTAGTTCCAATCCATGTTTCACTTGCTGTCACAGTCAATACCTGGAGATCACTCCAGGACATTGGAAAAACTGCTTAATGCTCCATACTGAAAATTATTTGGAAACAAAGCCCGTTTGGTATGAGGTTTCTGCCTTTCTGGAGTGAGGGTATTGCTCCTAGAGCTCTGTAGAGATTTGTGTCTATCTCTACAGAAGACAGAACTTTCTGCAGACAAAAAGGGAACAGCCTCTCCCAGAGTCTCCGCAAACTTCCAAATTGCTTCCATCAGATATAAGGAATTGCTTTCTCTAAAACATACACAGTGACATGTATAGCTATTTTAGTAATTGAACCAACTCTTTCTCTTCACACCTGCACCTCTCTGAAGAGAACATAAATATCAGCATGCACAGTTGGAAGGTACCTGGATATTACAGTAGTATTGCTGTATGCAAGGAATAGAATTGGTGTTTTATGCACACTAGTATTAACAGCAATAACTAACATTTTTGACATGCAAAAGATAATGAAGTTGTTACATTCATTCATGGCTTTCCCTCTCAAAAAATGAAAGCTGAATGCACATGGTGAATTTTCAGTTAGTCGAATCAGAAAGTTAACCCACTGCCTATAGGTAAGCACCAACACACACCAACGTGTCACCTCCCAATTGTCTCACTATTTATTATGCTTTTGAATTGCTCAAACGACAGCTTGAGTAAGGTTTCATTGACTTTCTCTGTTTGGAGAAGTCTTAAAAGGCTGTTAGAATTAAAACTTGTTGAGAATGCCTAAGTGCTTTTCATACAGAATTGCTGAGTTGGTAACCCTGAAGCTTCTTGCTGGAGGTATTCCATTTCACTGGAACTTCTTTGCTGTAACAACCGTACAAAACACATCACAAGAAGAAAATGTCTTGTCAAATTGCAAGCATCAACTTTTAAGAGACATCAATGGTCGGGAATGCTGCCCGACTCATTCTGCAAAACATCAGGGGCAACACAGCTCACTGGGTAATTAATTAGCCTGATATGGGTACTTAAAGAAGAAAAAGAGCGTGCACAGCAGGACGCTCGGTGCTCAGAGGCCATCAAAGCAAGACTTGCAACCACTTTCCAGTTACACTGTGGTCACTGCTCTGCTGTTAAACAACTGAAGTAAACGATGATTGTGTTGGCTGGGAGTCAGAGACACGGATCTGTCAGTCAGTGCCTTCACTCAGGCAGCACGGGTAAAGAGAGGCTCCGGGGAGAGCGGATGACTGCAGCATGTAGGCAGCAACAGTGCCATCCTTCCATGTTGAGGTGAGAGGAGGATGTGAAATGCAGCAGGATTCCCATTTCTGGCACTCCAACGCTTTGTTTTACTGCTGCAAAATACTTGACTTCTGAATATTTTGATTAGATGGTCTCAAAATCACATGACATTTTCAAAAGGGTTTTGTGACTCGTTCCTTGTTCTCTGACCTATGATTACTTCCATGAGTTATGGTAGTCAAGATGATGAGGGACTTGGGATGTGGTCAATTATTCTTCATAAACAGAACTGGTATGAAAACCTGTTCGTTAATCATGATAATTCAAGATTTTACATTTCTGTTTCACAGTATTCCTATTTTTAAACACAGTTCAGGTATGCTGTGCTATTAGATATGCCAGTTGTACATATCCTAGGCAGCAAGATCAAGTGCACACAAGTAAGAGGATTAATTTAAATCTCCAAGGAGTCTTCCTGGTGTAACGCCTGCTGAAGCAAATGGAGAGGGATTGCAGAACCGCACCTTTAATTCATTTATATGGTTTAGAACTCTCAGACAGTGATCAATCATTCTTCTCCAAAATTTCCACTTGTTCTCTGGTGGTTAATTTATCTGCAGGAAACCAGGCAAAGTCCAGGTTTTGAACTTGAAGAAGACACCACCAGCATTGCCAGGATGTCGGTAAGGATCTGAAACAAAAGTGAGAATATATCTCTGTCAAGAACGATAGGTTTATTAAGGAAAGCAGTCCATCAGAGAAACTCTCTCTCAGGCTTCAAGAATTTGCAAATAAACTTTTCTTCTTCTTCTTCTTCTTCAAAGAAAATCACGTTTATACATATAGACAATGCTAACGTACCTTTTAAGAAGCCGTTGGTTTTTGCTGCTGTAATATCGAGTTGTGTCCACTAGATGGACGTAATTTTCAAGAAGTTGCAAGGTTTGGGGCCGGGCTGGGCTCGGCGGCCCAGCCCCATACAGTGCTTTTTCTTAGCTGTTTAACACTTAACAGAGACCTGAATAGCGATAGCTGAATATAATTATCCCCACTGATGATCTGATATGTCCATTCCCACATTGCCATTGTCTTAGCAAACACAAGCGTTGACTCTGACTGTTTCTGGAAGGTTCCCCATGAGGTAAGAACTGTTGGTTATTTTCTCTATTTTAATAAGCCACTATTTTTGCTCTTCTGCAATCAAAACTCACGAGTCGGTGTGCCCCTAAAATCATAACTTAAAATCGACTTTAAAAAAATGGACTTTGAGATTTAAGAATGAGTGTATCAGGATTTCTTGTCAGATTTTGGGCTTCTGAGATTTTGGGTTCATTCTGTTCTTACCATTCCAGTGTTTTCTTGTTTTCTCAATAATTGTGAGAACAAAATTTGTTTTGCATTTTAAATGAAAGGTAAGGAATGTGAAAAATAATGATCGCGTTATTTAAAGACTAGATATGGAAACCCAGCAAATATTGTGTGGTTTGCAATAAGAATAACACGTTTTGGCAAAACCTGAAGAAACAAATTTCTGTTTCTTACTCTCATAAGGTCATATTTGGCATTATACATGCAGGCACTTTGGTGTTTACATGGTTATGCCTGAAACCATATGTATTTTTTTAAACTAGGATTTGAGCTATAAAAGTTCCTTTTGAATAACCTGCAAAATAAGTCTAACTTCTTCTGGATCTGAATGCCACCTGGCTTCAAAAAAAGAACTAAACTCATCAATGGATTTCTCCAAGAAATCCTGGAACATACTGACCTTCTGAATGAGGCGTTTTGCAACAGCAGCATAGAAATGCAAGGCAGGCTCGAAGTAAGAATGAACTAGTACATTAGCGTGTAGAAAACTGCAGGATCAGAGACACAATAAATTCAGTTTATGAGATCACCCAGCAGTTTCTTACACAACTTCCACTTCCAGGATTAGGTTCTGGTTTAAATCAACAAAGTGCTTGGTTTAGCCAGAGTCACACAAGATTTTGTCAATCAAAGATACGGCTCACAGTATGAGCTGCCACTGTGTATGAATTAGCTGAATATCATGTTAATTAACACTACAGAGCATAACTTACTTGCAAAGAAACTGTTTCTAGCTAGGCAGTCTGGTGCTAACCGGTATTTCTGCCCCTGGTTCAGGCAGCAAGCTGGAGAGGGAAGGTGAGGGCCACAGCGAGACCTGTTGGTTTTGAGGGACAAGAGAGGGAAGTAAGAGCACAGTGCAGAGAGAGATCTGAGGGTGTTACATGGGAGGGAACAGAAAAGATCCTGGTAGGAAAGGTAAAGGACATAGGGCACAGACCTGTATAAACAAGCTTTGTTATCCCAAGGATCATGGAACAATTCATTAGTGAACCAATCCGCGTTTAGCATAGTTTTCAAAAAAAGTGACCAAGTGAAAGAAGGTTTGATAAAAAGCCATTTGTGTAGCTTACAGAGGAAATATACAGTGCATATAAATTAGTATTTCTAGACCACTGCCATACAAACAGCTGCTTCAATCTGTAAGCTTCTGAAAGGCAAACATACATTAAAAAATGAATTAACCTCCAGGCTGCACAATTTTAATAAAAATAGATCTTAAAGAGATGAAGTGCAATGCTTCTAAAACCCGTGAAATTAAATTGCTTTTATATATCCTTGTTCTTCCTATAGCTTTACTTCTGAATAATATTTTCATTTTAATTGCATCAGTAGTTTTGTATTGTTCTTCAAAGCAAATCTTTCATAACTCAGGCTAGCCATGAATAATTTTGTTTCTCAAATGAAAAATCAAACCCTGGACTTTTTTAACTGGGTAATAGGACCACTGTTCCTCAAGGAAAATAAAAATACTTCTCCTGACTGTAGTCCAGAGTCATACTGGCCTTTCCATGCTTGGTGAGGGGCAGTTGCTCATCATGGGAGAAGAAAGTCAGATGGTGACCCTAACCCACAGAGCTCAGTAGAGCTGTGGAGTAATTGATACTGACTCCTCAGATACCACACCAGCAGTCTCATAAGTCAAACCTGCGTTTTTCTGGGAGCACGGGAACTACATAGTAGAAAAGGAAGCTGGTAAAGTATCCCTCTCTGACCAACTACAGGAAACATCATAAAATTGCCTGATTCTAGTCTTGCTGGGACAGCTGGAATTGCAGGATAAGCCAGACTTCAAGAACAAGGCTGTGCCTTCTTGGATGTTGGTAGACAAAGCCACTAAAAGTGAAATAGTTTTAACCCATCCAATGTAATCATAAAACAGACCCTTAAAGTATCAAAACTGTGCATCAGTTTTATTTTACTATTTATTCTACATTGCAAGAAAATAACTTTTTCTTTTTTAATGGAGAAATCTTTATTACCACATTGGGCTTAAATCAGTTCTTAGGAATGTTCATGTAAGTTTAAAGACAGCCTACTGAGGGCGAGAGCAGGTGCTGAAGAAAATATCATCTGATTAAAAGTGAGTAATACGGATGTGCCAAATTGCTGGGGAGTAGTTGCCACAGGATAGTGATATGATATCATATCAATCAGGGTTAGAGCAGAGAAATCTGCAGTGATGACTTACTGATGGAAAGGCAGGGGAAAATACAAAGTCTCTGCTAGGCACCCATAACATGGATTTATAAGTACAACATGAAATGTAAACTACCCAAGTTAGCTGTTATTATTCAATCGTGCCTTCTGTCTATTTATCTGCTTTTCTTTTAAGCATATTAATCTATCATTTTCATATTCATTCTGTAACTTGAAGCAAGGTTTCCTTTGAATGATGATTTCATTAGGATTTGTTCTGCCAGATAGCGATGCCTCTAGAGTTATGTACTACATTAATTCTGTCAGATCTTTTACCTTATTTCTATTTTTATTTTGGAAGAATTATGGAAAAAAATCTACATGCTGATAAGTAAAGGATGTTATTTTCATGTAATTCTCATAATTTAAATGAAAGTTGAACCTTCAAAATAAAACACAGTTCACAAAATCAGACTGCTTACCATGCTAACTGAATGAGACCATAGCTTATTAGAAAATTATTACAAAAGACAAGAATTACATTATTTGGAATCAAAAGGAGACTGTATTTTGAATTCAAAGAGCACTGAATAAACCTGGAGGTTTTATTTATTTATTTATTTATAAAATTATTATTTTTTTTGGAGGGACAGTTAGTGGTAATATTTCATGTTATTCTCTTGAATGATCATCTGCTTTGGAAAAATAGCCATACCTTATAGAACTTTCTTCCCATTGGAGTGCCAGCTTGAATCTCCCCAGGGGATGAGCCCAAGCACTGAAATAAAACCATTGCTGGTACGTATGACATCGTCTTATGAGGTCTCCAAGTCTGAAAGAAATCAGAGCAAAACACACGAGCTACCACGCTTCAGATATGCAACTGCAATCCAGTGGTGTTAATGGCAGCTTGTATGAACACACCCAAGTTGCCTTTTGTATTAGTTACAGTGGGCACCACCAACAATGTCACTGCAGCAACATGGTGTTCATCAGGAGTTGCAAAACTTGCTTTTGCCTCCCCATTCCTCTCCCAACACCTTCACCCAGTGTAAATATTCAGATAGCAGATCATGCCGAGTTCTGTGCTGTCACTCTACCAGACGGTTTTAAGCTGCCTAAAGTAGGTAAGTCTGAAGGCAACTTTGTCAGCTGGAGAGCAGGCAGATGTAGGCATTGGACAATTTCTGCAATAGCTTAGACCAGAAACTCCCAGCCCACTTTTTAAAACCTCAAGTAATCCCTCACTGCCTTTAGGAGCTCTTGGAAAAGTCAACACTTTCAAAATACCCTTTGGTGCAAGCTCTACGTGCTCCTTACCACAATTTGGTCATTCCTGCGGTTATATTAAGCTGCTCTCGCCATAAAAGAAAAATTATGACAGAAAAATCATGATAAATCATGTAGTCACTGGAAAGCTAAGTAACAGTAACAAATACAGTTTATCTGCCCTGGTAAAGGGTCCTCCCATTTGAAAGGGAGTACTCTCAGTATAAGCACTATGTGCTCAAAACAGGCAGGAACATTTGTGTTGCCCCAGGGTTAAGCAGCACTCACTGTCCAAAAATTAAAGTGAATTAGACCCTACAAGCATCTCTACTCCAGCAAAGAAATTCTGCCAGTTTAGTTAGAGTGAGAATATCCTGTTAGTTTTCATGTAGGGTCCCCTTGGAACTTGCCAAGAGATGCTGTTGAAAAAATGTGATGAATTACCCTATTCCTTCCTACACTACAGCCCTTCCCCCACCAAAAGAGTCCCGGTAAAAAGGCACAATATGGGAGGGAGCAGAATGGGCAATTCATCATTTTCTCAATCCTTTTAGGCTTTCACCAGCACCGTCTGCTGTCATCAGTCTCCTCCAGAGAAGAGGGTCCTGAATACATGGCTAAAGCAGCAGCCATCAGTACACTACAGTGCTGAGCTAAACCTGTCTGTTTAAAAAATAAAAAAAAAAGTTTCACAGCCCTGCATCAAGGACAGTGAAGAGAACTCCATACAGAAAAAAGATTTGGTCTTGCTATGAAAAAAAACTGAGCTTGCTTTTGAATTAGCACCTATGGTATATTGGCTGAAATATGAAGTAGGAAACAGAGATGATAGAATAACTAGAAGTTTGATGAAAATAGGTAAAGAGTTTGTGGTCTGGCTAGTCATAGCCAGGATAGCTTAGGTACCCCTCACCCAGGCTTAAATTTCAGGCTATGCTAAATACTGATTAACACCTTTTCATCTCCACTAGTGCAAAGCATTGATTTTGTTCTAAGCATACAACGTATTGTGGAAGACAAAGTGCATCATACTTTCTGCAGTTCACTGTTCCCAATCTCTGCATCATCCCCAGATGACTGAAAGATTCATTTCAATCCCAAATTCAATCTCCAAATGAGTGACAAATTCAATTCAGTGGGTAGGACTGTGTAGATGATATGTTGATGATGCAGTAGAAGTTTTTGACCCTGTAATACTTGGAAGCCCTTCCAGATATTAAGAATGTGAAGCTTTAATGGGCCACAGAGACTCATTCTGACTTTGTGCCATGAAGTCTGCAGGGTAGGTTTCAACTTGGTACATTGCTTCTTCACATGCGTGGGCACAGAGTAGGACGCAGTAATCTGTGAAGAACCCTATACAAGACCCTTGCACTGACATACATTAACAAAGCAGTTCAAGCCCCTGCATGCAGAAAGCCTTTGAAGGATTTACTACGAGCATCTTACTTGCTTGAATACTGCAGAACCAGACCCCAGCTAGGTGGTTTTCTCATGTTCTGTTACATCAAGGTTTGTTGCTAGCTAGGGACAGCTGTTTTATTCTTCTGCTCTTACTTTCCTGAGTTCAGGGTGTTTAAGAGAAAGCAATGCATTGTACAGCTGATCAAATGCAGAAGGTGAGAAGTCACCCAGGAAATTGTCATTTAATGAAGTGTTTCCTCCATGTTTTCTTGAGGAAACAGAACTTGTATTTCTGTTATATTTCTCATGTTCTCCAGGAAAAAAAAAAAAAAAAAAAAGTAAGATATGAGTAATGATTGCTGATTTATAATAAATTCAAATCAGCATCCAATGTGCCCTTTCAATTTTTAGACTATTACACTGCTCAGTGAGTACAACATGAAGAACAGTCCATGGAACACCTCATTACTAAAAACATTGTGTCGAGCCTTATTGGCCAAGCCTTGATAGGAAAAAAACAAACTATTAAAATCCTCTTAGAGTGCTCCAGTGGAAACCAGTCAGCAATTACAGACAGACCTTCTCAGAAGTTTTTTACTGGTGGACAGGCTTTCTAGAGGTTGGCTTTAGTATTTATTTTAGCAAGGCAGAGGTAAGGTAAGGGAAATACTGAGGTGTGAGAAGGGGACATGTAACACCCTAACTAACTTTTATCTTTTCACTATAGTCGCATGAAAACGCTGGGGTAAAGTCATTAGCAACACATGGGTACAGATTAGCATACTGACTATAAATGACAGAAAGAGTCAAAGAGGGGAGGGAAAAGCCAGTGAGAAATACAAAGCAAAAGAGGTCAGACAGTGCTCAGCTAAGTCCTGACCGTGCCAAAACCTTCCAGGCAGTCTGAAGTTGGTCTACGTAGACTGGAAGCATCAAAGCTGAAGGATCTTGTGCATAATAATGGGAAAACTTATGGTGCAGCAGGGGCACATTGAGTCCTACCATGAACGACAGGTGAAAATCTTTGTCCTACAGCATTCAGAACGAGAAGTACTCCACTTTTAAGTAAGCCCAGCACTGTGAGATTTGAGAAGACTTGAATGGATTTGAAGAGATGGCAGAGCTACAGCAGCCTTCTTTCCTTCGTGAAAAGGCTGGATTAACATAAAGATAGTTAACTAAACTGATGTCAGAGGCTGTGTAAGTCCATTTTTGCAGTAGTTCATTGTCATTTAGATTCTTAACCAAACCAAAGTACTAGTCTTAACCAAAATAAGAATACACAGATCAGTGTTGGTCCTTTTAAATCATTCCTCAGGATCAAACCAACCTTGTATTTAAAAAGACTGGAGGTTTTAAATTCGGCCATTGCAAGACAGTAAAACAAGTAGCAGTGCTGTTATACCCCCATAACATGGCAGAAGAGTATTCTGCCAAATACAAGTGCCATATGGAAGAATCATAGAACGGTTTAGGTTGGAAGGGCCCTTGAAGATCATTGAGTTCCACCCCCCCTGCCATAGACAAGGACACCTCCCACTAGACCAGGTTGCCCAAGGCCACGTCCAGCCTGGCCTTGAACACCTCCAGGGATGAGGCATCCACAACTTCTCTGGGAAACCTGTTCCAGTGCCTTACAACCCTCAAAGTGAAAAATTACTTCCTAATGTTTAATCTAAACCTGCCTTCTTCCAGTTTATATCCATTCCCCCTCATCCTATCACTACATGCCCTAGTAAAAAGTCCTTCCCCAGCTCTCCTGTAGGCCCCCTTTAAGTACTGGAAGGCCACTATAAGATCTCCCTGGAGCCTTCTCTTCTCCAGGCTGAACAGCCCCAACTCTCTCAGCCTTTCCTCATAGGAGAGATGCTCCAGCCCTTGGATCATCTTCATGGCCCTCCTCTGGACCCGTTCCAGCAGTACTCCAGGTGGGGTCTCACGACAGTTGAGTAGAAATATTAAATTTGCACAACTTTTAGGAATGTTGGAAATTTAAAACCCAGTTACCTGGTGTGAAATTCTTTAAACAACTTCAGTACAAGAGTTGACGTTTGAGCTCCCAGTCTTGACTCCCTTCAGAGGGGACAAATGGTTGCTTATAGGATGCAGCTTACCGCCTCCCATGGTAGGTGGCTGAAATAGTTCATATGCAATTGAACACTGCTGGGATACAAAGCTACAGATGTGAATAGAAAATACCAAACTTCTGTTAGTTTCAAAATAAACTCTCCTTTCTTTCAAAGTCCTCAAGCTTAGCCCAGGTGGAAAAAAAAAAAAGCCTCAAACTTTGCACTCAATATAGCATTTCTTTAACAACAAAAAAAGGCACTAAATTGATGCAGGTCTATGAATTGCTGCATTAAGTCTGCTATACACAACCCACACACAATAACATAAGAGTAATGTAAAAACATGCATTAGGGATGAAGAAGAATATTAGATCCATCTCTCCCCCTATGAAAGGATGAGCTGAGAGCTGATGGTGGGTGAGTACTGCTAGCAAGACAAACACTTCACAATCTGTGGGTGAACATTTCATGCATGCTCTTTATTATAAAGCCCACTGAAAACTTAAAGCTGCTTTTCTGAAGGAGCTGTTGTGTAACTCTGACATCTGAGGTTTTCAGTCGCTGCCCTGTTTGAACTGGTTATGGAACACATTAAACCCAGAAGGCTCCACTTCAGCTGTTTACAAACCTTGCCCACACTCCTGCGCCATCCCAGCTTCGTCGACAGGCTCCAGTTCAGCGCTGGGGCTGAAGGCTCAAGCCTGGCTTTCTTGGATAAGCGCTACCATGGTCTGCAGTGGGCAGGACCCCTCAATTTAAAATGCAGCATGTTCTCAATGGTCTGTTGTTTTCAAAAGTTTAATCTGCTACTCTGCCTTTGGATCCACCCAGACAAGTGGCTGTGCCTATAAAAAAGAACCTCTGATTCCACATATATGTAAAGATAAAGCTATGTATGCCTATAGCTATATAACTGATACAACTTGCATATATTCTTGGAACCTTACACTATACTTTCTTCTGTTTGTGTTTCATTATTTTGGTCAGGAATCAGGCAGTAGGTCCATGCATGTCATGTCAAGAGCCTTACTAAGAAATTCAAATAAATGAATCAAAACAAATCATACTCTCTTTCTGTTCACAGCTTGTGAACATGCTTTGAATTTGCTATTCAAAATATTCATGGCTTTATTTATACAATTTCCCACATACACATAAGGCACTCAGAACAACTCAATGCAAATACTTAAGCTTTAGAATTTCCATGGAGAGAACATGCTGTCACACAAGATGTCATGGATGACCAGACCATCGGGATTCAGAAAGCAATTGGATAATTTTGTGAAAATCCAGCAAGCTGCTATTAAACCCAAAGACCACCACTTTTGGATCAGGATGTCTTTGAGCTGTAAATCACTGGAGGCTTCGGGTAAGTGCCGGGATAGTAATATTACAGGTATTCTCTCTGCTTATCATCTGCCTTAAGCACCAAGGCCAGTATTGGAAAGAGGAGACTGAAGGAAACCCACGACTGGCTGTACCTTTGATCTGACCCGCCACTGCCTTTCTTGTCTTTCAGTGTCATTTGACATAGACAAAGATATCACTCTGCTTTGCTGATTTCATGGTTTGCGCAGCTATCTGCTACTGTAAAAGGTCAAAGTATTGACAGATGACATTTATGGTAGAAATTACATTTCATAAAACACTGAAAAAGCTTCCTAATTTTTGCGTAACCATGGTATTTCAAGCTGAATTTTTCCCTTCCAGACTCACCTTGGGAACTTGTGGAAGAGGAGAGTATCATTAGGTTCAAAAAGCAGCTGCACACATTCATGGACAACAGGTCCTTAAATGGATACTAAAAGGAACAGACAGGAATGTTTCCTTGATATCCCTAATACAAAAATTATGACTCTCGAGCAGCAGAAAGGGAACAGACAGGAGGACGTGGACAGGCTTATGTGTTCTCCCCAAACAGCCACTCCGATTGCCCCAGCCACAGCGCGCAGCTAGTCTGAGCCAGCAGGCAATTTCTTGAATTCTTACCCCCACACCAGTTACAAGAAGGGAACCCGGCTATTATTGCTTTCTCTAATACGCCTTGAGTGCTGAGTAAAGTGAACATGACCAAAGAGCTGAACATGGAAGCAAGCAAGCAATCTCAGCTACACAGCTGGTGCTGCGGGTCCCGCTGTGCCGGTTCAGTCAAGGGGCTGTTACTGCTCATAAGGGCAGGGGAGAGGCGAGCTTCACCAACGCTTCGGAACCCTTACGGCTGCAGTATTTGCTCATTCTCTGGAGGACAGAGCCATGAGCACTGGAGCTGCAAGGAGGAGGGTAGATTGGTAGGCTAACATAGGCAGCAGAAAACTCATTAAACTGGCAGTGCTTCCAATTAAGGATAATCATGGAAGTCATTATCAGGACACCCAGTGCAGAAACAGCAATTGAAATACAGCACAGCACAAATACCGTACCACGGTTCTGTGACATGGGCCAGCAAAGATTTGTGACTGTAGAAAGAGAAAAAAAAATAAAAATCTAAAGCTCGATGTTGTTCCAGGGAAATACTTTCAGATGCATGTTTTTGAGTCTAACTTTTTGAAAATTTTTTTGTATATTGTAATTTTGGTTGGCTATAAGATACCATGTAGCATAAAATGGGCATCCATATTGGATAATACAGACAGTCTTAGCCACCACAGAGGAGTAAGAGTATATAAAAAAATTATTACATCAGACTTCACAAATTTTTGCACAATAAAAAACCCCTTTGTTTAGAGAAGCAAACTTTTATATTTCTAAAAAATTAATACCTGTGAACAGCTGCCAACGTATAATCATCTAATTTACTATGACAAAGTAGTGGTAATATAGACAGGAAACGATGCAAATAATTACACAGAAATGTATGAGCATATGGATAATATTGTGCTTTGCGCGGCAATGATAGACACTTTGGACCTGAGAGTTCATCCACCTTGAACAAAAAGGGTGGACGGCAGCTTGAGTAACTCAAACCGACTTTAATTTAAGTAGGTCAGGTGCTGACAGTTGTGTAGCTGCAGCAACATGAATCTCAGTACAGACTGATGGGCCGGATAGGTACCAAACCTCTCTGGCAGCTGCATTATATTCTGTGCAGTTGCAGCTATTTTCTTAGAGGGACCCAAGCAGCTAGTTTAAAGCTAATTTGGGAAAAGCTATGTAAGCAGCAGAGTCCCACTAGGAGTGATGCTTGGTACTGCTTTACTCATTACCCTGATGCTGGGTAAAAGGAAACTTGGAACCAAACAAAAATGCCAGACAAAAGACTTAGGGCCTACAAGCACCAAAACTGCAATTCATGCATGGACGAGCCCAGGAAGATGAATTAAAATTTAACTGCAGAATTAAGAACGTTTATAGCTTCCAACAAAGTCCAAAGGTTTCTGCTTAGCCCAGCAGCTCATCTTAGCAACTCTGCTGGACCTGACTCTGATTTAACTTCTATGCATTTGAAGCAATGGAGTTCTGCTGACTCAAAGTCAGAGCAAAGTCAGAATCAGGCGCTTCCTACTGCAGTATCTACATGCTGCTAGGATGTTATGAAACCACAGTATCATTCCAAAATGGTATACAGCATATTTCCTGGTATATGAAATACGTTCTACAATAGGCTAATCATTGATAAAAGCCTCTAAGATGTTGCTGTTTTTACCTGTAGAAAAGCTACTAAGAAGAATAACAACCCTGACAGCTAGATTCTTGGGCGATGTGAAGTATGTACAGGTTGCTGTGCTTTTATTACCTAAGCACTAATGGCAATTTCAGAAAAGGAATTCAGGCAAAGTGGCACATAATAGATCAGTTATAAGCATAATAAGTCATGTTAAAAGTCAGGCAAGTGACTAACATCAACAGGAATATAACCAGTCAGGCCTCTGTGGTTTTAAAGAAATTAGCTAATACACTTACTGCATGAAAACAAAGAAGATACGAAAGGATTTGGGGAAACAAATAGCATTTAAATCCTCGAGATCAAAGTCTATCACATTTTATCACTCTCAGTTTTACAGAATCCAAGAAATGTGAAGAAGCTTCTGAAAAAGTCAACCAGAACATCAATTGCAGATTCAAGATTAACTTAGGAATCTTGCCTGACTGTGATGTGCGTGCACCTTATTTACCCTATGGCAGTGACATGGCTTGCCTGTTTGTGAGGAAGAGAGTGCAAGAGTCTGTACCTTGCTTGACTTACGCCATACAGAAAGCTGTATTTTGATGCAGCTATTCATAATCTAATAGATGACCACCTAATCGTAAGAAAACATTCCTCTAAAGAAAGGAAGAGTTCCCCACAATGGGACCTTGAAGTCAGACAACAGAATTCCCCACCAAAATGCAGCTCTGCTGCAAGTTACCTATAGCAGAAAGAAGTGCGGGATTCAGTCTATCTTTACTATATAAGCATGCGTCTATTTTTGGCTTTGGGAAATTGAACTAAATTTTTCTTAGTCAATTCACAGCTGATTTTTCCAATCCATAAGAACTCATCTGTCCTTTGGGAAAGAAACACAGCTGCCTTTTTATATGGGAAGAAGTATAGAGTAACCAATACCTCTTACATACAGCCCTCTACGGACTAGCTTTTGCAAACACAGGGCCACTTGGGGCCTTAAGTGGCTTCTTTCATGAAATATGTCCGCACCTACCATGCAGATACAGCAAATCCTGATTTACTGTGGATACACTCAGTGCATGTAACACTTCCATGGGCCTGCTGGAATATGCCTGGCTTATGACTGAGGCAACGATCTGCTCCATGTGCACAGCAGTTCTGCTGTTAGCTCGCTCCCTGCCTGCATGAAGAGCCCCTGAAAAGAAGCTGGGAAGGGGCTACAATCAGCAAACATTCTTCCAGCCTGAGTCCTGTACATACTTGTGTGTCTAATGATCTGCAGAGACAACACACTTAATGCTGCCCTGTCATGCATTAGCTGTTTGGTCAACAGCACATTTCCAGTTACTGGCCAGATAACTGCGATTCAGGGCTCGCAGTCACCCTCACTATAGATTCTGGGATGCACTGGCAAAATATTCATGCCCTGTCCACTATCCTCTGCTCTCTGCTGTACTTGCTTAGCACCGGTCTTATTACCAAACTGAAACTATCCAAGCATAAAATTGAGATGACGCACTTGAAACCACATGCAGCAGTTTCCTATTCACTTTCACAAATCCAAGAATCATAATAATTGTCATTTATACAGTTAAAACAAAGTCCCACCAAAGCAACACTTTTCAGTCAATGTAAAAATAGAATATTTATTAAGGAGGTTATAACTCACAGAGATTACCTGGCAGGATTTCTTTTTCCTCCTTCTTACCCTTGCCCCTGCTCAGGTTGGGGAATGCCATTGCTGCAGACAGTCTGGTCTCTAGATTTCAAAGGGAAACCTGCAAATAAAGGGCTTTGTGAAGAAGGGGTACAGGATAAAGAAGATGCAGGAGAATAACTAATGCAGATGTCTAGAAACATACTGGAAGATGAGGTTTTTTCCCCAACTTTATTTTAGGACAAACAGTGAGATCCTCTGAGCAAACAGAAACCACCTTCACTGAAGCTACAGATGCCATTTCCCACATAGATTACATACAAATCATGACAGAAGTTTTCAGCCATTCAAATCATTGTTTGTCACATTATTTCAGGCATTCGTTTATAATACTGCTTATTTAGCCAGTCAGTCTTCATAATTTGCAAATAAAAAGCTTCTATTTAGCTGAAATGAAAACTGTTGGGTAGGAATTACTTTACAAATTTGAGAGAGCCAAAACCTGGACGGTGACTACTAAAAAGCAGTTTGCAGACTATGACTGATGATATGAGCGCTCAGTCGGGGGCACAAGGAATCGTGATGGAAGAGGTGGCTCTCAGAACTCCGTGAGAGCATGGAGACCTGCAGGATGCCAGGCTACGTTACAGGGAGCAAAATGATTTTGGCAAGTGTCATCTGGTGTGCAATATCTATTGTGATAGTTGTACAGGTATTAATGAGAAAGTCTGTGAGTACTTAAAGGAAACTATAGTTATGAATATTAACCAGCTAATAAATCATGCCAGAGACTCTGACTAGGTACTTGATCAAATCATAAAAACTTCTGAAATGGAAGTATAGCACATATTATATGTAGATTTCATTAAAGTGCCTGGTACACAGATTCATACATTTTATATATGAAAACATATTTGTCAGTTAATGACACGGGCTAATGTGGGGAAGCTTTATGGGTACAATTATTATTGCTAGATTGATAATTTTCAACAAAACATTGATTGCCCATAGCAGACAGGCCCTCTGGCAGAAAAATGAAAGGCAAAATGCTAAGTTAGAAGATACAGTTCCACTAGACAGAGATACATAGCTCTAGTTTGCCTGGACAAAACTGTAAAGCGTACATCTGGACAGCACCACCGATAACTCTTTCATAACTGCTGTGATGGGAAGAGATGTTGCCCTCTTGAAAAGCACAGCTTCATCAGGTGGGATGACAGTGAAATATCTGGTCTACCATTGTTTTAAGATCACAGTACATTAATTGAGAGGTGAGTAATTCAGTTACGATGTAGGAAGAAATGAAAACTGAAGATCCTTTCAAGGCCAGGCCGTGGAAGTAATGACTGAGAGCGATTTTCATCTGTAAGCTCTTTATGTGTTTACATGAAATAAATTGCTCTCTTTCCAATGATGGGATGTTGCCATTCCAGAAATCCCCACAGCTGGCAATTTCAGTAGAGTTCAAGAATTAAGTGTATACAGACCCCAACCTTTATCTGCATGGAGATAAGTGTTTGGGGTCAGGTCCCATACACATCAGAAAGGTAGCATGTGGAAATGTCTTGCAATTGTGTATTCTGTGCTTCTGTGGATATAGAGAATGTCATGGTTCAAAGCTGGTGTTTATTAAAGCTTCTATAATTAGAAAATACAGATGTTTTCTTTATGTGCATAATGTAAACTCTACGTAGTGTAAATGCAGTGACAGTGAAGTGAAAGTTTCCAGCACATAATTTTTGTATGTGAATTTTAAGTGTCTGGATACCATTCTGGACATTTAACTATTGTTTTCAAAAATCATCTGTGAAGATAGATTAGGAAAGCATATACAAGTAAAGTTTTTTCACTACAGTGCAATGTATCTCATCTTTTTCATGCTAAAGAGATGAAAACTTCATTATCTCTATAGGTTTACTGTAAAAGTAACATATAAATGCTAAGAAGCAGCCTGTATAATTTATTTTCATAACTCAGCATGTGAACAGAGAATTCTTGATCTCAAAGGATATGGTTAACTATGAGTTGGGGGAACGTTTCCTTGGTTTTATTGGTCCTGCAGAACATACTAGAGTGGGTTTGGCCCCATAATAACCACAGCTTCATTGACTTCCCAAACAGAGATGGCTTGCTCAAACTGTGTCTGTCCATACAGGTGAGCTGTAAGGACTCAGCCACGGTACCAGAGGGAGTCAGTAGTAGAAGAGGACACTCAATCCAATACAGCCGAGTTTGAAGCTGGCAACGTAAACATCTGGATTCCTGTCTTGATATGATTTACACTCACAAAAGAAGGACCGTTGCCGCCTGCAGCCACTGAAGTGTAGCAGAGATATCCAAATTAGCTTTAGGCGTAGCAGCTCAGGCACTCTACAGCAACCATTACGATGCAGAGAACCCAGCTTCTCAGCGGGGTGTTTTAACCTGCGAGGGCTCTGTGCTGCTGTCACTGTCAAGCAGACATGCCCTAACTATTTCTCTTGAACTTAGCCTCTTTTATATTAATGGATTTCACTGCTTGAGGTATTTTAATTGTGTTCTATTGCCAGAGGCTTCCTAATACCTTGATGATGTTTTATGTAGAAACAGAAGTTTCTGGTTGCTTGAAGACTGAGATGACATCCTGAGTAATTGCGCAGTTTAGGAAGATGATATCTGAGCATACGCGTGACGATTTCACATTCGCATTTGATAACCTCATAATTTAGATGAATAATCTAGAAATACAACAGAAATGCCCCAGTGGCTCTGATGCATTTATTTTTAAAGGCAATTAGCATATAGGCTTCCCAACACTCCCAGCTATCTAGCCAGCTTTTAATACAAATTAATTAGACACTGACAAAGAATAAAACAGCTTGATGTGGCTGGTCTCACCTGAATTGTCCTTAGTAGAACTATTTTGCTAAGTGAGATTCCCATGTCTGTTGAGGCATGGTCAGTCTGTGGCACTGGTAGTATTTGTTGAGGTGACAGTTTCAAATCATACCTTTGGCATTATTTTCAAGCAGACAGCACCCCAATCTAGTTCACAGGTTGTGCCACAAACAGTTGTGACAGCACAGCTTGGAAGACAGGGACCAGGTCTGTGCCCCAGCGGTGGAAATGAACTGGGGAAGCCAGCTGCTTAACTTTGACTAATGCTGCCTAGCATTTTGTGCTGAAAAAGAGTTGCTACACTAGCACATAATTAGCACAATTCCTAAGGAAGAAGTACATTCACGAGAAAGATTTGGGGGAGAGTATCTTTTGCTGCTTTTTTTTTTTTTTTCAGTTTTGGGGGAAAGTTTGGTCTGCAATATTGCCATCTTAAAGTCTGAAATAGAAGATAAGCCATGAATAAAGTTACATGGAAAATATTGCTTATAGCAATGCTTTAATTCTCCCTTGCAGCCTTACTGCAATTGAGTAAAATATACTTTCCCCTCACATATGATGTCGTCACAACTGTGTAGCTGAGCAGCATTCCCATTTAGATCAAGACTTCATTCATCCCTGATACAACTACTATTAATTCATGCAGTACAGGTATTGCTCTCATTGAAACCTATCTCATACACTCATTATATTTATATTATATGTGCAAAGGCAACCACAAAAGCCAAAGGAATGCTGTATGGCAGGCTTGAAATTTTATTATTTACAGAGGTTCTGCCGCTATGTAATTTCAGTTTTCACCTCTTGATAGTTATTGAAGACATTTACATGAGGATATATACAGATAAGATCCTGAGACAGTGGAAAACTGCAAGTCTGGTTCAAGTCAGAACTATATCAGTTTGCACCACCTCAAGATTCGATCCAGGTTTTGTGTTGCTCAAAAGCTTGCTTATTTCTCACTTGAAGTCAGTGTTCACTGTTTGCAACGTTACCATGTGCTGCTTTAAAGATAATCTGGTTGCCAGAAACAGTGAAATATGCCTGCTTGAAAGAAAGAAGCAGCAGGACCAGAGGACCCCTTAACCCACAAAAGACTCTATTTTTCAGGGAAATATACTTAGTAATTAAAAACAAATGGAAAGATACGATGAAAACAACATATTAACAGAACTGGCTCCTGAAAGAAAATGTTTTCCTGTGGGTTTTTTCCCCCCACTATTTACCAGCAATTTTAAACAAAAACGATTTAATTTTAAAATTATTTAGATGACTACATGAGGTAATGCACATGGAAATAGATAACATAGCTGAGGTAAAAAAGGTTTATGATTTGCTAAGGGAAGAATAGTGTCAAGAGAATGGAACAAGTCACAATATAAAAATTGATATGATATTGTCAATTAACATGTGTAGAGTTTATTATTCTATATTCAGCT
Organism: Charadrius vociferus; assembly: GCF_000708025.1. NCBI lineage: Eukaryota > Metazoa > Chordata > Aves > Charadriiformes > Charadriidae > Charadrius > Charadrius vociferus. The sequence continues at coordinate 1,312,831 of NW_009649568.1, forward strand.
AAAAACTACTTCATTTTCTATTTCTTCCAACATTCAAACACCATATTACACTACTGTGCATGTCTCTTTTTTTGGCACAAAAAAATAACAAACACCATTAAAGTGCACACACAAATGAGTCATAGGTCCCCTAGAGGCTTACATCATCAATATATTTTAAAGAATTCTCTTTAGTCTTTCATTTTAAATAAAGTTGCTGTTTTGCTCTGCTAAGAGATTGGGATGACTTTCCACATTACAAAACTCCTTACATCTGTTTGAACTATTCTATCAATATTAATCCTTCCTCTGTGGTTTTTAAATATTTCAGTATCTCATTAGCAGATTAAAAATTCTGATCATTTTTAAGCAGCTGTGAGAACTATGGCATACATTTTCCTTCATCTTTTCTAATTTTATATTGAAGTTGTTCTTTTTGAAAAAAATACTGTGAAACCAGTAAATGATCATGTACTCAGTCACACAGCCATCCTGGCGAAGAGGGATTACTTATAAAAATCTGAAGCAGTAAAAGCATGTGACAAATATTTCTCACATTATTTCAGTCTACCAAGTTATTTTTACAACTAAATTCATAAATGAAAGTACTGACACTTTTAAAAATTAGAATTTATGGAAATCATAGGCTAACTTATCTGCTGATCTATAGGAGTAAACTTCACTGAAGCTTCTATAGATACATTGAGCTGTACCAAAAGCCATTCACTATTGTTAAATTCTGCCAATTTTTTGTCATCTGGTGGACTACGTTCTGTTTAAAATTGGGAGTGCGATCAAGTGCAAAGTAGCAGAGGACTACTGCTTTGTCTTCTATGCTCAACTGATAACAAAAACCTTGTTCTTTCATAAGAGGGCTGGAGGGAGTGATACAACATTGGCCCACATCTGCCCACCTCTTCCGAAACAAAGACAACTTCCAAATAGTTAATCCAGTTGCTTAATAAACAGATTTATTTTTCTAAAGGAAAGCAGGGGAACAAAAGGTAATCAGTAAATAAAAAAAAATCTGAATTAATAAATAAAAATTGGATTTTCCTTGATCTAAAGTGGTCATAATGCAGTGCAGCTGCTAATAGGGTTTATAAAAGCAAGTATACTAACTGACCACTTTATTAAGCAAATTATTAAGGTCTGTCTGTAGCAAGGAAGTGGACTATTATTATAAAAGGCACATGCATCAGACATATATATCCTCATGCCAAATGTTTTACAGTATTATAGAGCTAGAGAGGGAAAAAAGGTTCATTTGAAAAGAAATAGTTAATGCTGAATATATGCAACAGACTGTACATACTATTAGTTAGTTACCATAAAAATATATAATTAAGAACAACTTTCGTAACACATTGAGATGCTTACATTTTCAGAATTTTCCTAATGACAAAATATTTTTCCACATGTGACCAGCCCTTGGATTTCAGTAGTCTACAAACCACTCTTTACCTTGCCAAAGTATAAAAAAAAAAAAAAAGAAAGAGAACTGTATCATATCTCCTGTTTTGATTTAATATTGGTTTATTTTACATTTCTTGTCAAAGTAAATGGCCTTCAGCAATATACATACCAGGTAAACAAATGCCAAGTAAAATCAGATAATTTTGTCATAGGTCCTTAGCTTGGATTGTGTCCTTGGCTGAAAAGTTCTTCCATGTAACTTGGAAAGCAATACTGTGGTTTTATTAACCCCACTGGAAACATGAAAATAATTTCCTCCTATTAACAAAGACTTTCTTTGTATTTAAATAGATATCATTAATCCAATATTCACTGAAAAGTCTGTTTTAGAGAATACACATCGCCCAGTCCAGTGCTATTTGAAATCTGTGGACATAATGAAGTGCAAAACGAGACAAATCAGCATTCCAAAGGTGTATAAATTCTTCTTAAAAAAAACTGTGTTCTTTTATATGTCTCATAAAACAAGCCTATTTAAAATTAAAGCAAGACAATGTGTATTAAGCTCTAAATTTACTACAACTTATTAAGATCCTTAAAATGTAATTTAACATATAAAGTCAAGCAGTTGATGTTTGTGCTGAAGTTTTAAAATAGGCCAAGCCACAGATCAATGGGAGAAGTCATTAAGTAGACTGAAAGTTTATTGAAGCAATATTTCAGTTTTGGCAGCAGTAGCTCCACTTGCAGGTGTAAAGAATATTCCTTCAATGAAACTATTTCAATACCTAGCTCATGCAGTGTTATGAAATAATTGGGAAATTAGTTCAGCAGAACTTACTTTTCTTTTTTACTCTAAAAACTGCAGTAAGATCTTGCAATTCTGAAAAATGGACAAATATGGTAACCACAATATGCGTGTTTACTAATCCTATGTAATGTTTCCTTTGGTTTAGCAGCATAGCAAAAAAGTTGCAATTCAAGAACACTTTCAAAAGTTTTATTGACTTGATACTATTTTTTAATATTTTTGTAAATTGTAATTGAATCCTATTTTGCAACAAGATCTAACTGGGTGGAAACTAAGTAAAGTTAATGCTCTTTCCATGATAAATACTCTTCTTGATGATTCTGTGATTACACAATCAGACAATTATACAATCACAGAATGGTCAGGGTTGGAAGGGACCTCTGGAGATCATCTCATCCACCGCTCCCGCCAGAGCAGGGTCACCTACAGCAGGTTGCACAGGATGGCATCCAGGCGGGTTTTGAATGTCTCCAGAGTGGGAGACTCCACCACCTCTCTGGGCAGCCTGTTCCCGTGCTCTGCCACCCCCAAAGTAAAGAAGTTCCTCCTCATGTTTAGATGGAACTTCCTATGTTTAAGTTTGTGCCTGTTACCTCTTGTTCTATCACTGGGCACCACTGAAAAAAGACCGTTCCCATCTAGCTGGCACCTCCCTTTAAGTATTTATAAGTATTGATAAGATCCCCCCCCAGTCTTCTTTTCTCTAGACGAAAAGGACCCATGTCCCTCAGCCTTTCCTCATATTCACATTAGACAATTCACTACTGTCTAATAAAATAAAATGTAAAAAAAAAAAAAAAGGCCAAGCGCATTTACTATATTACATAATTTCTTAAAGAAGTGTTCAGGCTGAGAGAGTTGGGGTTGTTTAGCCTGGAAGAGAAGGCTCTGGGGAGACTTTATTGCAGCCTTCCAGTACCTAAAGGGGGCCTACAGGAGAGCTGGGGAAGGACTTCCCACATGATATCCTGGTCTCTAAATTGAAGAGTCATGAATTCGACAACTGGACCACTCG
>NW_009649568.1:1316412-1351888 GCF_000708025.1 Charadrius vociferus
CCTGGGCTGCATCAAAAGAACTGTGGCCAGCAGGTCAAGGGAGGTGATCCTGCCCCTCTACTCCACTCTCGTGAGACCCCACCTGGAGTACTGCGTCCAGCTCTGGAGTCAACTCAACATAAGAAAGACATGGACCTCCTGGAACGGGTCCAGAGGAGGGCCACAAAGATGATCCGAGGGCTGGAGCACCTCTCCTATGAGGAGAGGCTGAGAGAGTTGGGGCTGTTCAGCCTGGAGAAGAGAAGGCTCCGGGGCAATCTTATAGTGGCCTTCCAGTACCTAAAGGGGGCCTACAGGAGAGCTGGGGAAGGACTTTTTACTAGGGCATGTAGTGATAAGACCAGGGGGAATGGCTTTAAACTGGAAGAGGGCAGGTTTAGATTAAACATTAGGAAGAAGTTTTTCACTTTGAGGGTGGTGAGGCACTGGAACAGGTTGCCCAGAGAGGTTGTTGAGACCCCATCCCTGGTGGTGTTCAAGGCCAGGCTGAATGTGGCCCTGGGCAACCTGGTCTAGTGGGAGGTGTCCTTGTCTATGGCAGGGCAGTTGGAACTCGATGATCTTCAAGGTCCTTTCCAACCTAAACCATTCTATGATTCTATGACTTTGTACAGGGGCATGTAGTGATAGGATGAGGGGGAATGGCTTCCAACTGGAAGAAGGGAGATTTAGATTAGATATTAGGAAGAAATTCTGGACTCTGAGGGTAGTGAGGCACTGGAACAGGTTTCCCAGAGAAGTTGTGGAAGCTCTATCCCTGGAGGTGTTTAAGGCCAGGCTGGATGGGGCTTTGAGCAACCTGGTCTAGTGGGGGGTTGGAACTCAATGATCTTCAAGGTCCCTTCCAACCTAAACCATTCTATGATCTATATTTCTCATAGCATACTTCCATTAGGGAACATGAGCTTTGTATTCATTTGCAATCAACATATTTAATGGCTGCCAAAGAGAGGGAATCAACTCCCCTTTAGAGAATTGACTAAATCAGTGCAAATGCAAGGCAAGTTTAGAACTATTATTTGATTTTAGTCTTCCTGATTGTTGATTAGAATCATAAATGATATTGATGACATCACTTAAGTTTAATCTTTGCAAGTTTCATTGCAACAAAAGCATTGTTGATAGAGTCACAACTGAGATACTGCACTGTGAAGGTTTCATATTTATAACTTATCTATCCCAAATATCAATGCTTAAGAATCTGAAAGGGTCATAACAAAGGACAGGAGGGCATTTTGGTTTTGGAGCTACACAGATGACACAAGCAACATCTGGGCATGCCAAAGATCCTCAGCCTTTGATTTGATCTTAATTTTCATGAGAACCACAACCATTTGCTTGCTTTTTCAAGGAAGGATCCACACAATGAAACGCCCACTAGGCCAAACTGCTGTCAGTTACAAGAACATATATCCACAAGGTCACCAATTTTAATATACTGATGTATCAGAGGAAAACATTTTAGCCAGGAACTTGGTAAGGATAATACTGGCAAGTGCAGAGCTGCACACTTTAAACCAAGGTTGCTGCTAGTCCTCTCCAAGTTAGAGTCTGCATTGGTGACATTTCTGTGCCAAAAACCATTTTAAAAATAAATACAGCTACAAAATAACGTGTCTCTTCTGTGCCCCTTCCCCAGCTCACCAGATCTGCTCCCTTCCCCACAGGCGGTCTGGTTCCCATGGCAATGAAACCACCTTCATCTGCTGTTTTGTAGCCCCCCCCTCTTGTGCCACCCCCTCCCTGGCACACCCCAAACAGACTGAATGTGGAAACTCTGGCAAGTTTACTCATATTGTTAAAATTAACAGTCTGGGGGCTAGAGGGATGTATGCTCAAACCTCCTCTCTCAGATGTATATCACTGATAGCCCTCCTGGAGCTTGAACAAACAAACAAATGCAAGAAATGCCAACCATGTGTCATGAAGTTACTTCTTCATGTAACCATGGCAAAGTGTAGGCAGCTAAGCAAAACTGTGATCAATGTGAATGGTTTAAAATATTCTTATTTTCATCAGAGAGGCCAACTGATGGCCAAATAGGGTTTAGACCCTATTTAGATGTGATTCAGGATCAGAGACCGAACTGGGGCTGATATTTCTGTTTGCATTGGACCTTCTCTGAAAATGTTAATCTAATGAGGAAATTCAAAATGATATTTAATTTTTAGACATGATTCCTTTGCCTTTATCCCACAAAGTCTAAAACTCCAGGCAGACAGGACCATGAAATAAAAGTAAAAGGGACCCAGTGCAGGTCCCCTTGCCCTCTCCTTAAACACGGTGCAGTAGATAGCCACCAGTGGCAGCCTGGTGGCTTCCTGGGCATTTCTACTTAACCAATGATATGACACATTTGGGAAAATTTTCCTAGGAAGATTTTGCTGGTTAGCAGCTATTACTGTTACAAAGTGTAATGATAAACTAACAGTTAGTATAATGTAAGTGTACATTTTTATGCCTGCTTGGAAGTCTCTTATTAGCTCATCTGAGCCACGATTTTTCTATAGTATTACTAGTTTAATAAGAGCGTCTCCACAGTACACAACTCTCACGTTTTTTCCCCCTTTCTGTTGCACCCTGACCAAAGATATTGCAAACTGCTATACTCTTTATTATTATTTTTACATCCATCTTATTTAACATATTCATATGTTACAGCTGCGAAGCAACATCAGTAAAGCAGATAGCTATGCAACTTCACAGGCCTGTAGGCAGAACTTAAATCGATGTACACAGGGGTGGTTTGGTTTTTTTGACAGGAAGATGACTAAAGCAAAGACACAGGTGCCTGATGCCACTAGAGAAAATTGTGGTCTTTCTCTCGTCTTTATTGAGTCACTCTGAATTACAGAACACATGGACATTTGGTTGTGTGGGCCCCATTCAATGGTATTCTGAGAAGCAAAAATGGCTGAATGGCATCCATATGGTTGACAGCTTGATATGCCAAGTAACAAGGTAAACTTTTTGGCAGTAGATGAGGGCAAGAAACATATTTCGAATATAATTATTTCAACTTATCCATTTAGCAGGAGTAGGGAGCTATCAGCATGCTCTCTGTTCGTATGGGAAAGAATAACTACCAATAAAGCCCATTGGGTTTAGTACATAAAACACCTGGATAATTTGAGGCAGTTGTCATCATGACAAGAGCTACAGCTGGAAACTGGAAATAGTAATGTGACTTACAGTGTGTTAAGATGTTAACAAAAATATTAGATTAGATTTAGTAAATGATATCACTGGATTGAAGATACTAAGTACAAACAAGGATCCTAAAATTTTTCACCTTTTATTTCTATCAACAGCGTGTTTCCATAATATATGGTGAAGTCCTTGTACACATAGCATGTTTATATAACTCAGTATCAGTCTTGATGCCTCAAATTTCATCATTCATGGAAAATCTTAGACATTCTAAGATCATCGCTGCCCTGCCTTCTCACTCAAACACATACACTCCATCTGAAATTTTTATCTGTCTATTTTTTCTCTCTCAATCATACCCTCACATCTTTTCCTCTCAATTATCTCTGATCAAACTGGATGCATACCAAATGCTTCAGGTTGAAGGCATCCTTCAACCTTTTACCAAATCAAGGTAAAAATTTACTCCCCAGAGGCTATAAAGAATAAAGCAATGGAATACCATACCATGTTACAGTTTTCAGGTTCCCAAGTAAAAAAAAAAAAAAAAATAAAAAATTATGAATTTGCACATGCACAGTTTGCCAAGATCCAAAAATCAATGAAACCTGACCAGAGGATGCCCACCTATTTTACATCAAAATCGGTTTTGGCTGACTATATTCCTTTCTACCTAATGCCAAAATAGCACAAGTGCAAGTATAAAGACATTTGCAGAAAATATATTCTTTACTGTCATTACTTGGGGGATTTACAAACTGTTTATACTTCTCAATAGATGCAGCAAATCTTATTACAGAGTTCGTGCCCCTTCATTCAGCTCAGCATTCTGGAAAAAGGGCAAATAAGTGTGACTGGGAAATGAACCCTCAACCCAAAACTGAAGCCAGAATTTAACATTCTTCACAAGTACCCTTAGTTCCTTCAATTACATCTTAAACTTGTAAACAGGAAAGTGGTTTCCAGATGTACTAAATGGATAATTTTTAAGTCATTGGCCAACCCCCTCCTTCCCTATCTCTTTTCTCCCTCCCTTCCAAAAATCCCTCTGACTTTACCACAATTTATGAAAAAAAAGAGGTGGAATTCTTTGGTGATGTCTGTCATATAGCAATAGTAATAGCACCCATAGGAACAATATTACCTTTATTATTTTATCAGCTCTGGGCTAGGGGGAGATCAACACTCACAATCACTCAAAAAAGATGACATGGAAATAAATTGAGAAGTTATAGAAGAAGTAAAATTGATATATTCCTTCTTCCATCTTATTTGCTTCATGGAATGCTATCTTTCCATTTATTACTCTTATCCCTAAATTATAATAAAACAGCAACCTGCAAATTAGAATACTTGACGGACTGAGTTATACCTCCTCTTCATCATACAACACTGTGTATTAAGGACCTCTCATTTCTAGTGTAACAATCTTCCAATCCGCAGTATTTTTTTAAAGGTCTGACTTTCGGCGTAGATATTATCCAATACACAGTTCTATGTGCACAAGTAATTGCAGGCATTGTTCTGCTCTACTCAGCAACCATCTTGAGGCCCGCTTTTGAATAATCAGTTGTCCTACTGTTTGTTGTATTTGTAATCAAATACTTAAATCCAAGTGACCAAGTTTCAGAGAACTGTGCCCCAAACTGGTATTACCCAGCTTATTAGTACCTTCAAGGGTATGCCACCTATGCCCAAGAGATGCCACAACAAAAATGAAAAGTTTTTGGTATCAACGTGCTTGTCACCATGCAGGAAGTCAAGAGAATAGCATAACTGGTACTGTTTAAATGTGAATTTCTGCAGGATTAGCTTTTAAATCAAAGCATAACTAGGGCAAAAAATACCAGTACCGGAAAAGTATGACAGAATGGTCAAGGTTGGAAAGGATCTCTGGACTTCATTTGGTCCAAATCCCTTGCTCAAGCAGGGCTGCCTAGATATGGTTACCCAGGACCATGTCCAGACGGCTTTTGAACATCACCAAGAATGGAGGCTCCACAACCTCTCTGGGCAACCTGTGCCACTGCTCAGTCACCTTCACAGTAAATAAATGTCTCCTGATGTTCAGAAGTAATCTCCTGTGTTTCAGTTTTGTACCCATTGCATTTTGCCCTGTCACTGGCTTCCACCAAAAAGAGCTTGGCTCCACCTTCTTTACATCCTCCCTTCAGATAATAAATATCAGTATATAAAACACGGATGACGTCCCCCCAGGCCTTCTCTTCTCCCAGCTGAACAGCCCCAGCTCTCAAAACCTTTCCTGATATAAGAGATTCTCCACTCCGTTAATCGTTTCAGTGGCCTTTTACTTGACTCTCTCCAGTAGCTCCATGTCTTTTGTATTGGAAAAAAGTATAGGAACATGAAACATGACACAAAAAGTAATTTTGCTTCAAAAAAAAGCCAATTTCTAATGCTAATTTTGGATGAACAGCTTTAGGGGAAGAATTAGGTTCTAAAATCACCCTCTAAGTAACAGATGCTGAAATCAGGAGAGTGACCCAGTTACTTCCATTATCATATCTGCTTCCCTTCTATTTAATTAGGTTCATAGTTTACAACCTTCAGTGGACCATCATGACACCAACTTGTGATTCAGAGCCTGCAAATCCTACAGGTATCCTTCAGGTACCTCCCATTTTCCCAGAGAACACCCTGCCTTTCTTGTGCCCTTGTTACAGAGAAGTTCATGATGGTGACAGTCTTCATTTTCTCGTCCCTGCTGAGAGCTACTCAGAGTAACTTGGGAGTACTCAGAGTACTTGGGAGCTACTCAGAGTAACTCCTGTGCAACTTGTTGTAGGGGAGCCTTCTCTGGTGGGGGGGGTGGACTAGATGATCTCCAGAGGTCCCTTCCAACCCTGACCATTCTGTGATTCTGTGGAAGACAAAATACCTCAGTTTCTTAAGCTTTGGCAAACCAATCCTGCCTTCTAGCAGGACCTGAGGGCAGCCTGTTCTTTCAGACAACAAGGTTATCAAACGCGAAGAACATTTACTGTAACAGATGCCTTTTATAAGTGTCTCTTCAATACTAATAGATAAGCCTTGGAAGCAGTGGAAGAATGGTTTAGGCATATATTCTTAATGAATAATAATAATTATTTAACTTCTTGAGACATTTGTCATGTTCTTATTCTTTTAGACTTCATTCTGTGTCTTTTCATACAGCTTATTAAAGACAAAATATGAAGCTTCTGAAACTCCACAAACCCAAATCCAAATCTGGTAAAATGCATAAACACATGTCTAGACCCAATAAAAAGACCATCTGTAACTTCACACATGCACACTTCCATGTTCCATACAGAAGGAACTGTATGTGGCACTTGTTAACAGCAATCAATGTCCAAATGTATAGAAATATTTGTCTTCAGTGGGGCAGTTTAGTGTGGACAGTTATCAGCAATGCATAAGCAAAGAAGTATGCTTGCTAAGCTGAATTTATTGAGCTCAACTTTGACTACAACAAATCAATAGAATTGAAGGAATCTTGGTCTTTGCAAGAGATGGCCCAAACCTTTAGGCAGCTGCTCTCAGCAGACTCAGATACAGTAAAACCCCAGAAGTGTCATGGGCAAGGCTGGCAGATATTTGCTTGGGGACCTTCATGAAAATTCATATAAATTTCCCACAATAAGTATAAAACCATCAAATTCAAAATTTCACAGGTATCAATGACTCAGCAGGATTCCTTCAGTGACCTACATGAATGCTAACACTTCAATTATTGAGGTTTTTTTGTTTTTCTCTTTTTAAAAGAAGAAAAAAAAAAAACAAAGAAGAGTATAAAGCATTATAAAAAAGCCAACCTGCCCCTGAAGAGGCAGGATCCTCTAGGCTGGAAATTTCCACAATGGATAAGTTTGGACTTATTTTTATCCTGAGAAGCATCTGGTAATGCTCTGAGATGGATTCTAGGTGCCTAAACATAAGGAACAATTGTGTAACGGGAAACTTCCCCCCCTGGTTAAGGCTCCCTTCACAGGAGTTCTCAGTCAGTGGAGGTACACATTCATTCCTATGTAGGCTGCGGATCTAGAAGTCTTTATAGTACAAGGAAATTTAAGTAACGAAAAACATCACTATGTAAGGTAAGTCATGACTACCTATGCTTTGTTATCAATAAAGGGCATCTTGTTAGGCTATCCTTCTGTTACCCTATTACTGTTCTGCTGAAAGATTTATTAAAACAAAAGCAAACCTGAAGCATCTCTAAAATCCGTGAGACTACCAAGACATTTCCACAAGTGCTCCGAGAGTCTTCTAGAAAGGGAAGCTAAAAAGCTTAAACCGCCAAGTGCTAGTGTGAATTAATTTGTTATCCTGTTTAATTAAATTAGGCTGCTTTCATGCCCATGGTTAAATATTGAGCAAAAGGGAAATGTTTCTCTTCTATTCTACCTACAGCATGCTTAAAGAAATTTTCAGACAAGGCAGAGGCATAAGTTTCTTTATCGCTTTCCCTTCCTCATCGCTCCAATCCTTCCTTCTTGAAACACAACAGGACACCAGTTCAGAGCAATTTATTCTTTTGCTACAAGAGCCTCACTGAGCTGGTCCTATGTCAGAAAGTGAAGATAATAGAAAAAAGAACAATAAAAACAAATCTCCTCATTATAGTCCACTAAAGGGAAGTTTGCACTCGGAGATGCTTCCCAAGCCTTCTCTTAATCTTGCTTCTACTATGGTGCATAAAGCTTTGAAATACAAGTAGGTCTGTGTGTAAATCAAAACCAAAGAGGCCCGACTTTCTAAAGATTTGTGGCTCAATCTATCAACGGGCTGCTAATGAACTAGGTAATCCCAAACTCTGTGTCTTCCTCTCTGCCACTGTCCCAAACAACCCGCTATTACTTGCTTGCTATCACCATTTAGCCAGCGACAGCAACCTTGTGGCCATGGGGTCGGCTTGCTTACCCACCTGTGAGTTGGCCTGACCTAGAAATGATTCATTTTGATCCAGCTCAGCAAGTGGCTCTGGTGACCACACAGCCACAGGACTGCTAGAGCAATGTAAGGGAGACAAAGCAGCAATGCACAGGCTGTTCTTTCCAGGGACAGCCCACCGTTAAGGTGGTTAAGCTAAACTCAAAACTGTAAATATATCTGAAGCTTATTTGACCTTTTGTCAAATTTGGTTAACATCAGCCAGTGGACTGAAAGGACGATGTGGAAGCTTCAGACATCACAGTGCACACAAACATTTGGATTGCAGAGGATGCTTCAGGCTAACAATGTTATGAGGAAAAAAAATAATAAAAGTTTATTTTGCTGTCCCAGGACAATAAGGAAACCTAACTACAGACTGAAACTGCACATCACTGCCAGCTAGCGTGACTTTTTAAATAAATCTAACAAGATTGGAATTACTTCCTAATCCTTGCTGTTTGAATCAGAAGCCAGCATAAGAACCTTGGGTTTCTTGCTGCCTTTTAGAGAGTAACAGATTTCTTTAGTTTCTCAACATGATACTATGACCAAGTGTGGTGGGTTGACCCTGGCTGGACGCCAGGTGCCCATCGAAGCTGCTCTATCACTCTCCCTCCTCAAATGGACAAGGGAGAGAAAATATAATGAAAGGCTCACGGGTCAAGATAAGGACAGGCAGACATCACTCACCAATTATCATCATAGGCAGAACAGACTTGATTGGTAATAAAGTAAGCTAATTTCCCCAAGTCAAATCAGAGTAGGATAACGAGAAATAAAACCAAATCTTAGAACACATTCCCCGCACCCCTCCCTTCTTCTCCGGCTCAACTTCACTCCTGATTTTCTCTACCCTGAGCGGCACAAGGAGACCGGGAACAGGGTTCATCACTCTTCCCCTGTTCCAGCATGGGATCCCTCCCACAGGAGACATTCCTCCACAAACTTCTCCAGCTCGAGTCCTTCCCATGGGCTCTAGTTCTTCACAAACTACTCCAGCGTGGGTCCTCCACGAGGTCACAAGTCCTGCCAACGGAAGCCACCCCACTACCAAAAGCCTTGCCACGCAAACCCAATACACCAAGTGACCTATTTCCCTCAGGAAAGAGGGCAGGAGCAAGATATAATTTTTGAATGGCTGTAGTTAGCAATACTGAGTATATAAAAAGCCTGAATTTGGAATACTATCAATTGCTTGACAGATAAAGGAAAAATATGCATTCATTAGGACTGAAAGCAATGGCATGGAATTTCACAGAAAACAGGAAGGAAATTAATTCTTTGGTCAACAAGTGTTTCTGAACTAACTGGAGCAGCTTCTGGAGCAGTTCTTTTCTTGCTCAGTATAATCAAAACACATTTTTATTTTCAGCAGATGTTGTTTAGTTTTTCCAAATCTCACTATTTTGAAATTGAAGGAAAAATAGCAACCTGGCTTCCAAAACTCTTAGACTAGTTTCAGTGTCATGAAATTTGTGATTATTTAGCTTTGGCTTTTCACTTTTGAATCAACAGGCTACAATCAGTTCAATATTTAAAGAATTTCCCTGCAAAGGCAGACTTTCTTACGGTATTTACTTTTAATGAAAGCCAATGTTCTCAGTGCAATTTATTGATTCCAGCAGTTGAGCCTTTTGGGAAAACATCCAAATCACAAAACTTATGCAAGTTGTCATCAAAGCTGAAAAGAACGTTTATAGGGTTTTTTTAAATACTTGGTTTTATAAATGCTTCCACAAAAAAAAGAGCGAATACAAGGTAACACCATCAAAGTTATAACAGCATCACAATCAAATCACAAGTAGCAGACTGAACCAATTACAAAGGCTACCCCAAAAACCGGACAGCATTGGATATTGTGTTTATACCACTTATTAGAGAAAACTGATTCTTGAAATGGCTTCCAAAACACCTGCATTTGCATATGAAATTAAGGCTTCCTTCAAAGCTTCAGCAAGGCTTTTGACACATTCTCCCACAACATCCTCATAGGTAAGCTTAGGAGGTGTGAGTTACATGAGCAGGAGAGGTGGATTGAGAACTGGCTAAATGGCAGAGCTCAGAGGGTTGTGATCAGCTGGAAGCCTGTAACTAGTGGTGTTCCCCAGGGGCCGGTACTGGGTCCAGTCTTGGTCAATACATTCATCAATTACCTGGATGAGGGGACAGAGTACACCCGCAGCAAGTTTCGTGATGACACAAAACTGGGAGGAGCGGCTGACACACCAGAAGGCTGTGCTGCCGTACAGTGAGACCTGGACAGGCTGGAGAGTTGGGCAGAGAGGAAACTAATGAGGTTCAAGAAGGGCAAGTGTAAGACCTGGGAGTCCTGACGGACAAGTTGACCACGAGCCAGCAATGTGCCCTTGTGGTCAAGAAGGCCAATGATCTCCTGGGACACATTAAAAAGAGTGTGGCCAGCAGGTTATCCTCCCACTCTACTCTGCCCTGATGGGGCCACATCTGGAGTACTGTGTCCAGTTCTGGGCTCCCCAGTTCAAGAAGGACAGGGAACTTCTGGAGAGGGTACAGCAAAGGGATACAGAGATGATTAGGGGACTGGAGCACTTCTCTTATTAGGAGAGGCTGAGAGACTTGGGTCTATTTAGCCTGGACAAGAGAAGACTGAGAGGGGATCTCATCTATGCTTATAAATATCTACAGGGCAGGTGTCAAGAGGATGGGGCCAGACTCTTTTCAGTGGTGCGTGGTGACAGGACAAGGAGCAACAGGCACAAGCTGGAACATAGGAAATTCTATCTCAACATGAGGAAAATCTCTTTACTTTGAGGGTGACAAGCACTGGAAGAGGCTGCCCAGAGAGGTTGTGGAGTCTTCTTCTCTGGTGATATTCAAAAACCACCTGGATGTGTTCCTGTCCAACCTGCTGTAGGTGAACCTGCTTTGACAGGGGGGTTGGACTAGATGATCTCTGAAGGTCCCTTCCAACTCCTACCATTCTGTGATTCAAAGTAACTCAAACATCCTTGAAAATGTCCTTCCTATATGGAGTTCTCTAAGCTGTTACACTTCTTAAAGCTAGTATACTAAGTACCTTGAAGCCAGCTGTTTAGAACAGGGAAAGGAAAATGCTGTTGGTGCTTTAAAAGACTGAAAAATCTCCTTGAAAGCCATATGTATTGCTAAATGCCCAATCACTGTTGTAGGCAACCAGCCGGTAAAAATTGCTTGTCTAGAAGGGACCTCCAGCTCCAAAACTCTCTAATCCAGAGATAATGTTAAGAGCCCTTATTGATGACATCTGGGTGGGTTTTTTTCTTATAGAAACAATGTTTTTTCCCCATAACAAGATATGATAAGAAAAGATATTCTAATTTAAAAGATATGCAACCTCTTCTCCCTCTTTCACAAAATAACATAAACAGCACTTTCTTTTTGCCAACAGACCATAAAATTTACATAAATACACAATAGTTAGGCTGGGCAAGATGGTCTTTGAATTTAGCATAACCTACAGCTTTCCTGAACTTCAGCAAGAGATGGCCAAATTAATTTTTGAGGTGTCAAAGGTCATGTTTGAGATGTGCAGGTAAATGCATGCTCAACAATCCACTACTATTAGTGCCCACTAACGACTATTTGCTGAATGTAAATTGAAAAACATTGCTCCATATCCAACAGCATTTGAATCAACACTGTGCTTGCTGGTATTTTATCCACCAGACTATACAGAGACCAGCTTTTAAAAACGTAAATGATGCTAAGCGACAATTTAGCCACCAGAGGGAGCTTCTCCAGCTTCATAAATACAATCCAACCCAACAAAGACTGACCAAAAGAAATGTACTCGCATTAACATATTTTAATGAAGACAGATGCAGGGTTCAGAGTGCAACCCAGGTTTGACTCTGACGTTTGTATACATAATCAAAGGTACGTGTGGGAAATCAGATTTAATTTCCTTTTTTCTTTCCTATAAAAGCTGAAAGATAGCACGCTGCATCACATGTTTATCTATTACCAACACACCTCTTAAAATTTTTGGAAGCAGTGCTACAATGATTGGTGCTTATATATCAAAAAAATATAAAGTAAACAACTGAGATTGCTGTGGCAACATCTTGATTCCTCAATTAACATAAATCCTGGGTAAAAATCCGGCAAATCCCAAGATGGGAGAAGAGACATTCAAATGCAGCAAAGAGCATCCTCTTTGCCAAGAGAGATCTTGGGACAGCTGTGCACAAGAAGCAACTGCAATGATTACTACACATGCCCATCCTGCTGGTGAAGTGAGGCAGTTTAATCTCCGCTGAAGGCACTGTTGGCTGACGTTTATGACATTACAGCATAAATGTTAAATGCTGCAATTACATTTTACACTGTTTATAATTCTTGTGTATTGCTTTAGTTTTCCATTCTAATTCTCTTATCTGGAGCGTGATTTTACTTTTGCAGACAAGGCTATCCATTGCATTTTCACAAATGTTTCAGCCATTCAAGGTCTTCTCTAGCTTTATACTAAACAGCAATTATGAGTTTATTGTTGTTCTCTCTGCCTTCCAAGAAAACGCCAAATGTACTCGACAGTAATTCCACAAGGGCTTCTGGGTTTGCTGCTATAACTGAACATGAGCCCGATCTTCTGCTTTCCAGAATTTTTGGGTTTGTTACTGTATAAGAGGTTACACAAAGTCCTTTAATAGCAGTTATCTGTGCTGCCTGAAGACAGCATGATAGATGTCCAAAAGAACAGAAACCAATGAGGTTAAAAATTCTGTAGGAAATTTGAATGTACCTGCACATAAGCTGAAGGGAACATAACAGTATGGGGCAATATTTAAAAAGCTTATTAATACAAGGTTTTTCCAGTCAACAAATAAATTAGAAGGCACAGACCAATATAAGTTAAGTTTCTGTCAAGACCGCCAGGAAGATCGTAAAAAATAATCCCTTACCCATAATAAAAAGGTAAGCAATACAGATACAGAGCATGAAAGCTCGCAGATCAAAGATTTATCCCTGGGAGCAGCAATAAAACTAGCTACTGCAATTTAATTATGAAAGGGAAACATCTTGGACAACAAATTTACAGCGAGGTTCCAACACACAAATTAAGATACAGTACTTTGTATCTCATAGAATTATCCCTACTCACCATAAATCAACAGAATACGAACTGCATGCAAAGCCCAGAAAAGCTAAACAGATACCACTGCCTTCCTGAGGCTGCAAAGCAAGCCCTTAACACAGAAACTTTCCTTTAGATTCAGAGGGAAAAGAACAGCCGCACATTTTTTTTTTCTCCTACCATATTCTCAAATAATAAAGGAGTGCATATGAGAGAACTGCTAGCTTCTTCCCTTTTCAAAAAGTCAGGTTAAGGAAAAGAACTATGACATAAAAAGCAAGGACATCTCAAAATTTACAAACTATGCTGGAAGCTGCATAGGGTGGTTTATTTATTATGGGGTTTTTTTTTAGAATTCAGAAATGGTGTTTGTTTTTCTGAAGCTTTCACTCTAACCCTTAGGATTTTATTCCATGAACAGCATAATTAAGACAGGTCGGATTTCAGAATTCTACATAAAAAATTAGATTCACATCCACTCCTTTTGGACTTCTTCATAGGTGTTCTCAGACAGTGCAAGATAGAAAGATGCATGCACTGAAGGAAACCTAAGGCTTTCTGGAAAACTTTTGAGAATGCAAAGGACTTTAAGGAAAAATTCCATTAACTTCCACTGTCTTTGAAATCAGACCTAAAATGAAGAATAATTTGTTCATGTATTACTGCTGACTCCCAGCAGCTTAAAGCCAATCAAACAGAAAAAAAAATAATATATACTTATAAATAAAACACTACCTAAGCAAAGCATTGATGGAAAAGGGACAACAAATCCTAGAATAATAAAGTAGGCCATTATTAACAGGTTCTTATTTCGCAACCTTTCCTTGCACATGCAGCCTGACTAGAGATTAAGTACTACATGAAATCTGACTGGGTTAGAGCATGTGCTTAAATGGCATGCTGACATGGCCTTGGGGATGTCTAAACAGGATTTACTGGGGAACAATAAATTTATTTAGCATCTGCTGAAGAAAGATAGCTGCCTGTCATGGAACACACTGTTTTATGACACAGGAGAGGCTTTGAATGGTGTGTTGGTTGCTTTGCCTCCATTCAAATCTTATTAAGTTTTCACATTAAACAGTTCCCTAATCCAGTTTAAAGTGATGTAGTGTGAGTGGAAAGCAAGCCAGTGACTTAAGCACCAAGTGAGGTGGGACAAGGAAAGCAGAGTGGCTGTGCAGGATTTAAATGCACCACAACAGACTCATTTTTAGTTAGTCTTTATATTCTATAATTATCCCTTGTGCTATCATTCTAATTACCCAGATAGATGTCCTCTGTTGACAAGCACCTATAATCATACAGCTTAATTGAAACATAATTGAAATACTTGTGGTGATAAAAATACCTCTAGGAAAAAAAAAAAAAAAAGCCTTGAGTATAAAGGAAGCTCACTTTACATTTGCTACTAGAACCTGTGTCAGCCTTCTTGCTCCTCACAGAAGAGTTTGTCTTGTGCTCTGCAAGTTAAGCGTATATTTGTACTCAGCCACCACAAGGAATTTGGAATAATACTGCTATTCCCTTATTAGAAAATAAAACCTTACCAACATTTTTACTCACATACATTTGTGCAACATCAGTCAACAACTGGTAAAACCAAGCAATTCAGAGCAGTAGCACTTCAGAGATGCTTTGTGCAAGGTACGTACTGACTATCCAGGGAGGACAACTGTGGAGAAGCTGGCCTAGGGCTGTCCGAAGTACTGAGGCTGATAAATGTCTTTATGCCCTTTCAGAAAACAGGCTATATACTAAGAGCAGGTTACACCTTTTCAGGATAAAATAATAAATACTAAAACTCAAAAGCAACCTTTGTATCTTCCTAAAGTGACATCATCTTGCCAAGGTAGCTGAGTCTACTGTGAAAGAAAAATGGTGTGCTGTCTGTGAACACAGGGAGGCGATGCTTCCCCTCAGCCCTGCTCAGAGCACTTCAGGAGCTCTGTGTCCAGCTCTGTACTGCCCAGTATATGACCGGGATATACTGCAGAAAGTCTAGCAAAAGGCCACAAAGATGACTACGGGACTGGAACAACTCTCATATGAGGAGAGGCTGAGAGGCTCAGCCTGGAGAAGGCTCAAGGGAGATCTTAGCAATATGTATAAATGGAGGGGAGAGTGCTGAGATGATGGAGGCAGACACTTCTCAATGGTGCCTGATGAAAGGACAAGGGACAATTGGCACAAATTGAAATACAGGAAATTCCATTTAAACATAAGAAAAAACACCTTTATTGCAAGGGTGGTAGCACACCCAGTGCAGCCTCGGCAGTCTCTCCCTTTCACAGTAGCTAATCAAACTGGGTGTCTACACTGCACTGCATTTATCTCTTCAAAACTATATAATGGTTCCTTTAAACTCTGCATTGCTCTCTATTCATGACTTTATCTTTCTTTTCACTGTGTCCAGACAGGTATTATTCCTGACACTTCCTCAGTAATGTCTCATTCTGAAAATCTCATTAGCAATTCATATAATATAGGAGAACATAGCTGCTATAAGTCACCATTTTTACCAGTTGATGGTGTTTTCTATGCATCCTGAAGAGGCTTTAAAGTTACAGAATTCAATCAAAACTTACTATAAATTTGAGAAAAAAGAAAGCTAGAGTTTCCAGACACTGGTGCAGTATACTTTTTATGCAGTTTAGCTTGTTCCATCAATTTTCAAACTGTTGTTTAGCTCTCCACTATTGTATGCAACTGTTAAACTGACAGGATCATACACGGTGCCTTTTCTACTTAAATTATTCAAATTCAGGATTGAATTATAAACCCCTTGAAAATCAAGAGTCATTTAATACACTAGCAGAAACATTATAGGTTAAATTTATGAATATGTATCCTTATAATTTGTCTTATTGCACACATAGGTGTGCACAGATTTTACTCGCTATTATAAGATATCAGGAATTAAAATGAAATATTAATTAGAAAGAAATTACTGAATTTAGCAGCAGAGAGATCCGGACAACAGTTTGCTCAAGATTTTTTTCCAAGCCACAAGAGAAAAGGAGACTGATAGTGCCATCTGTTGGTCAATTTAAAATGGACATCATTTAATGGAGGTTTGTGGTGTGAGGTATTACCTATTACGTTTAATGTAACATCAGCAACCAGGTATTACACTTGTTAGCCACCTGAATAGTCATAATAGTGAACCACACTGTACTCAGTCCACAGTAGCATGTGCAGAGTGCATTGGGGCACACAACACCCCAATACAGAGCCAGGGATTCAAGTTCTGCTCAAACACTCACAGCTGACCTTAAGAAACTTTTAACAGCAGATTTTTTTGTTGATACACCCTGTACAGTACCTACTGGAAGACAGTGGTTCAGACTGGGGCTTCATTACTGTTTTATTGTGGAGCGGAAGAGTACTTGAAGCAAAACCCCTATCACCCCTGCTAACTGCATACAGGTTCAGATGGTTGAACGATGCACAAAAACTAGATTGCTGGTGGTGAGGTGCTCCAGGTGCACACATAGCACACTCCAGTGTCTAATAGGGCAAAAAATGTCTGAACTAATGAGCATGCTGTACAACCATGAAGTCCTCCAGCATGTTCTCAGCTTGCATGATGCAACAGACTGCTCTCAAACTGCTGAGAGCTCATATGACGTCCCAAAGCACTTTTTATGCTATGTAAAGAGTCAGATGGCACCTAGGTTGTTACAGTTGGTCTCTGATGGGCCATGACAGCACATTTCAAATACAGAAAGGGGTTTCTGAAGTGGAATCTGACAACGCTCCAGCTCTGGTGCCAGCTCACAGGAGACCGCATTGACTGTCTTAAAGTTCTGCATGCGGTGCTGTTTTCCCCACATTCCCAGGTCCGAGTACCTTGCCCAGGACCACAGCCTCCTGCCAGTTGAGGACATGGGATTCTCTGGACAAGGACTTCCAGACTATCAGTGTCCACCAGACAACAGGACATCTAGGATTGAGAGAATCATTTCCTGGGGAGGGGCACCTTCCCAGAACAGCTGCCAAAGTCTGAGAAGAAAGGAACATTTCCCCAGACAGCACTTCTGTTTGCCCAGTGACAAGACTCAGCATCAGAAGGTAGTTGAGTACCATAGCGCCATTTGTAAAGATGCAGGGACAGACGTATGGCAAGAAGACAAGGAGGAAGAGAAATAAAACTTATTTTGTACAGGCATACAACCCACATGCACTTACATACTTACAGGCAAACTTCATTTTTCTATGAATCCTTACACAGGAATTAAAAGATTACATAGCTAATGAATATGCTGGTCGCAAGTAGGAACAGTAATAGGCTCAGACAGGATGCTGGGCAACAGCATAACAAGATGACAGAGTTTTTTAAAGAGTTAACATCAAGGACATCACTTTTGAAAAACATTTACATATTTAGATTTACCTTTGGTCTCTACTCTCTTTTTCAATTCACAGCTAATTTTTTCAGGCAAGCCATTGACCAAGGTAGGGGGTGGGGTTGTGGGGGTTAGTAGGGGAACGAACCAGAGATTAACAAATAATGAATTTCATGTCCACTCACAAAAAAGCAGATTTATGCTTAAGAACAATAACGTTTCATTGACTATTAGCAGGCTTGTCCATATATAATGAAGTCCTTGCAGGCGGAGGAAACCACTCCAATAAAACTTACTCTTCACTGCACACTGCATATTTTGGGTTGAGAATTAAAAACACTGTCATATCTCAGGATTATTTACTCCATATACATATGATCTCTTGCACATGAAACTGTCAATCTAATCTAATCTATTGTGACAAAGTATTTATGCCAGGCAGTACAGCAGCATGTTACACTCCATAACAGCTTTTGGTTAGATTGTCACAGGACGTAAAGGACTGTACAAGTATTTGCATAGTTTCACTGAATTCAGTTTGCTGTCAATAAGGATCTGACCTTTTACATTTGCCATAGCAAAGACACACTCTGTTACTAAATATTTATTTCCTTTTTTTAACATATGTAAATAAGGTGTAGCATAACGGGGCTGGGGGGAGAAGGGGGAAAGGAGCTTTGAGCAATTGGCTTTTCCAAAGTGTTTGCAGAGATAATTGGAAAATGTATTGAAAATTCTGCCAATCACCTTAATAGATACAAAAATCTCGTATACTTCTAGAGAAACAGAGATGCTCCTGAGGGAGAGCAGGAGACAGCATCACTGTATTTGATAAGAAGTTTCCTTTGGAAAAGGATTTCAGAGTACACCATAATTTCATTAATACTGCATGTCCTCTCCCAATCATTCTACTGTATCTGCTAATTATTACAGAACAAACCTTTTCTCTTCTATTACACAGGAAAGCATTAAACATTAAAACGTTAAACACAAATACCCTTTGAATGAGAGCAATTTAAGAATATCATAGCGTGAAAACCTCCCTGAGGTGGAGATAAACAAGCACAGCAGTCAAAAAAATTGAGTAGTAAAAGAGATGTCTGTATTATTTCACTATTTCTTTACAAATTTTCTCTCAGATCTGTGGGGTAAGACTGTTTCAAATCTTTGTTTGATACTCACTTCTCCAGTGCCTACAGGACACTTTGTCACCAACTACAGAAACACTCTGTCTTTTCTTACATCTCTGCATATACTAAAACCTGGGATACAAGAGTCAAATGATGTTACAGATATTATTGCGGTATTTTGTATTAACTAAGAATCCTGGAAATTTTAAGAGGTACTTTTTTCCTTTTCCTTAAACTTTACACAAGCAAAAAAACCTTGAATTAAAAAAAAGTTTGTTACCATCCACAAAAAATGATCAAACAATCAATCTTTTACCAGCTCACTGCTTTTGCCACACACAGTTTGCCTTCGCTTACCATTTGGAATTTACCAGCTGATATATCTGTATTAGTCTTCTCTAAGAGAAGGAATAAACATCACAAAGAAACAGACCTTTCACTATTACTGGTATGTTTTCCCCAATAAATGCTATAGAAAACATGGAAAGAAATGGATAATTTGCTGATTGCATCCAGCTCAAACAGTAGGAGTTGAATCCAGTAAAATGGCAATGTAGAACTTTGCATAGAATAACTGCTAATTTTTTCAGAAGGGCAAAGGGCTCACTAGGTATGTAGCACAGTCCCGACTTAAAAGATAGTTTTCTCTAAGCCCTACTGACAGCTAGCCCAAGCCACATTTATCAGTAAAAGCAAGCCATGGCACACACTGCTCTTTTTTCAGCTTCTGTAATCCCATCTCAAGCCTTTGGTGCACATCAAGAAGAGGAGCACATTTATATGCCAGACTGACACATTGCACAGTAAAACATTGTACTTAGCTGTCGTTTTTCATAAAAAAAAAAAAAAAAAGAAACACAAGATTTACTACTGCCTTCCTCAGTGAATTAGAAGAGCAATTGCAACAGCGGGTGGTTAACTATTTTGACTTAGCCGTTATCTAATAAATTCACATAAAAACCGCTTTGCATATCTAAATCTTCATTACAATAGCACTGAGTAAAATTGCAGACCAAAACAGGGCTCCAGTGTTCGATAGCTGAAAACGCCTGGCTGGAGAAGTTATCAAGGATCACAGGTGTTATCAAGGATCACATAAAGCTGGCAAGTAACAGGCAATGTATTTGCTTTGTGACAACAGCACACAACAACTGCAGACTAACACATTTTTGAGCTCAGACAGAAGCTGTTCGGCTACAAATTAACAAAATGGCAAATGCATGTATATAAAAAAAAAAAAAGAGACCCATAGGATGCGATCCTCCCTCTCCAATGGCAGTTTGAATGCCATCAGCTTAGTTTAAATTTTAATTAGATTTTAGGGTAACAAATACCATAGATTGTGCTACAGCATGCATACATGAGTACTGCTGCCAAGACTGCTAATAAAGTATAATGTCTCTTCACAATTTAGATAATCACAAATCTGCCCTTTTCTTTCAGCCAAAAATCACTCTTAAAACTCAGAAGACAGGTTGTTTTAGGTTGATGAAATAGTCAAGATAATTCCAGAAACAGCTCTTTTCTCTCACCGATGAAAAAGAAAGATACAATCACCATCCCTCAAACATGAAGTCCTATTTATTATTTCTTAGGACATTTGCACAAATTCTGGAATGCATATTTATGATTTTTTTTTTGTCCATGCCATTATATTTTCTTTCACGCAGTGTATTGAAACATGTGCATGTTAGACTCTTTTGTGCTCTACATAGAATATTTATGGAGGATTTTAACTGCAAGTCATAAATTAATTAATAATGGTAGACTGTAACACCAAGAGCCAAAAACCAGCCCCGACAAAATACTATCTTCTCAAAGAAGTTAATGACACTCCTTTATACAAGACACCAGCCTATCAGAGATGATATTTTTACCCTGAAGAAGATTGCTTGGCATACCTATGGGGTTTTTTATACATTTCGCTTCCTCAATGTGACAATACACTCTGTACAGGATATATGAATAAAAACAGGAATTAGTTTGGATGTGTTATCCAGACATAAAACTGGACCTCATGCTTTTCTTTATGGCAAGGAGAAACTTTGTTTCAGTTTCATATATCTGCACTGAAATAGTTTTATTTTGCAAATTTTCTGAAATTCTCCTTCTTCAAATGCCATACAGATCCTTTATATAAGGGCAATACTTTCCAGATAATATTGCCTACTTTTATGTCTCTACTTCAAAGTAAATTTTTGTTGTCCAGTAAATGCTATATGATATACTCTTCTTTCAGATAATTAAGAGAATTTGCATCTAGTTGCAAGCTGTCATATAACAACTGCTTGACGCAACTTATATCAACAAGAAGGATATTTTATATGCTAATGAGAAGGAGTTTATTGGTAATATAATCAGCTGTAAATGGAAGACAACATCACAATACAAAACAAGTTTAAAGACTTGTTTTAATAAACTTGTTAATATTTGTTCAAATATAAAATGTTTGTTTGATTGTATTGAATGAATATAGCAAATGAGAAGTTGGGTTTGGTTCAGGGTTTTTTTGTTCATCACATTAAAACTTTTCTGAAGCTGAATATCTCAGGTGAGGTAAAACTCTAAAGATATTCTTGCATCTTCCTGACCAAAAGACAACAGCAAAGGAACTAGAAAGTTGAAGAATTGTGACCTTCCTACATGTTCTTGAGTTGCAGCCACAAGTAAAACCATCCTATGACACATTTGAGCCAAAGAAAACACAACAGCGGTACTTGAACTGAAGCAGTATTGAAATAAATGGTCTTCTACCTCCTAAAAGATCTTGAATTAGAAGAATAGACATCATCTGAACATCAACATTTCTGCAATATGACTAATAATTCGATTGTGAGATGGAGTTTCTAATAGCATAAGAGATTTATTTATTTATCAGCAATTTTTATTTATTTTAAGCAAATTGAAGTTCTGCTAAAACTTAAAATGCTAGCACGTTGTCATGGCACAGACCAGATTGTTCAGGCTAGGTTTCCTCAGAGAGAGATGTGAATTGACCTTGTTAAAAGGCAAAAAATAGTGGAATTTAATTTGAATGCAAGTGTGTTAATACCAGTTGGTTAGTTGTTTCAATATGACACTCTGAGGAGCTGTTTTTAAGCAACAAAGTTTAAATACTTTTGTGAGGTTTGCAGGCTGTAATTAAGACTGTTACCTTTTCCCATTGATGCACTGTATTACTGATAGAAGTGGATTCACTAACACTTAGAGATTCTTTTACCAACACATAAGCTGATATAGTTACCCTTAATATACTCCTACAGAGTAGAGTACAGCTGATTTTACTTTAGTGAGAGTATTCCTTCAGATACACACTTTTTTGCACTAATATGAACAGGAACGTTTTAGCATTTGTCAGCTATGCTTTGCTGAGAAGATTAACAACTTTTATAACCACACTTGGGGCTGATAGATGCCTACACAGATCTGCTTTTCTTTAGTGGGGTTGAAAACACTAAGAATTACCCAGTAAAAAGCTTTGAAGCATTAACTGGATAAAAATAGAAGACCATGAGCAAGTAAGAATAAGAAGACAAGAATACAATAAAACTCAAATGACATACAAGTAGGTTTTGTGACTATATTTAGTAAAAAAGTGTCAAGAATCCTCCATTTTTTCCTGTAATAGTTCCCATTATTCCTGCCTCAATATTAACATGCTTTTAGGGGTACTGATAACTTTGTTATGAAAACCTAGACCCAAAAAGCCAAGTTCAAAAATTCGTGAGATTCACTGTTTTTCAGTCAGCTGTAGAAGTTCAAGACAAATGAAATTTAGGATTTTTTTCATTTATGGAAAAATTTAAAAAAAATAAAATATTCACAAAAGAAACCCTCACAATATTTCAGATGTACTCATTTATAGAGGATTCACCGAGTAACCAGAGGACAAGAATCTCTTCCAACTTCCACCAATCTAAATTAAGACAATTGAAATTAAACTGAACGACAACATTGTAAAATGGCATAAATGACAAAAGGGTGTTAATTTTATTGCCTACAGCTTTCAGAAAACTGTAGAGAATACAAGAAAAACAGAATGTGTGAAAAGCCTTGCATAATATTTCATCTTCCCACCAGCTGAGGGTGCAATCTCAGCAGTGCTCTGAGGACTGAGCTACGCATCATCTATTACTCCAGCACTTTAGGAAATCCATACATCTTGAAACATGCAATATCTCAGATGCTAGTGATTAAAACAGATAACTGTTTTGTCCAGATCTCTGTGGGCATTAAAATGTGTGTTTTTCTAGGAAGTCTAACTCTAGGCAAATAATTCTCTTTCAAGCTGGGTGAAGGTAGCACAAGGGTTAAGCAAAAGTTTAACAGCCATGTTATATTGGAGCAATCATTGTAATGCCATCGCTCTGGGCAATGACAATCTGTTAGCTCTTTTCTAAACCCAGTACAAGCATTTGTAATGCAAATGTTAGCGCACTGAATATATGGCACTGTTTCTACACTCATTCATACCAGGGAGGAGAAGAATCATGTGGCCCCTTCCTCCCCTCTACCGCCAGCAGATTGCTCCCTTTAGCTCTTGTTTACTTCCCTGTGCTTTTTCTAATATAGTTTTAAATATCATTAAGCATAGAGATTGCTGTTCAGGACTGGTTATAGTATTTGTTAGCCTTGTCTCTCCTTCCCAGCATATAGTGGATTGATACATACAGTGAATAGGTTCGATTCCCCTTTCACGTGATTTTTAATGCATTTTTGTTGAACTGCATTGGTGGCACCCTGAGTTTAGCACTCTATAAACAACCTACCTTTTTATAAAATGGAAACAGGAAAAACGGCCAAGTGTTTCGAGAAATTTATGGCTCGATTTCCTTGAAATCTGTACACTTGGCAAATTACTCAGAAAATCTGGGAAACAGTCTCCAACTGAGAAAGGTTCAGGGTAAAGAAGAATGGTATGAAGGAAAATGATGTTTGATGTTGTCATTCAGTTAGCTGCAGAAAATATACAGGTAAGCTTCTTGTGTGCATGTGTGCAACACCACCATATAGCATTGGTTTGCAAGTGGTTTTTGTTTGGAAGACAGCACAAGAATTTTACCACGGAAGTGTGAATACCTGCAAAACCAATTTAAGCCCACTGCAGAGCTTATTTTTCTGACTGACTTTTCATGGACCTGTTAGAAACAGACCTTAAATTTTTTGAGGGCTCTGTAGAACAAGTGGGAAATTGTTAATTAAGAATATCTAGGTTTTTCTTCCAAAAATCACTCCTGTAACAGCTCACCATGCAGGTGATCAGGAAGATTTTTTTTCTTCCTGCTTCCCATTGTCCTTGATTAAAACAAACAAACCAACCTGCCAGGAATAAAAGAAGGAAAGTTGGCTACTTATCTGGGAAGAAATTAGCAGAGAGAAATATATGACACAGTGCTTTAGCTGCATTCAACAGTTTAAACAAGATCTGATGTCTCAAAACAGGAATGAAAAACTGAATTTTCAATTTCTTTTTCCTTCCATTCAAATGCATACATGAAAACCAGAAACCCACTAAATGTTCAGGGAGACAGCTAAGTTCTGTCATAGACACCTCTGTCAGAGCAGTGGGTATGAAATGGAATTTTAGGGTTCTTTTTGGCACAAGTGCTGAAATACAGTAGAGTTTACAGCCTCTCACCTCTAGATCTACAGAGAAAAGCAAGTAGTGACAACTGATGTGACTTAAAGATTACACTAGATCACCTGCCATGACACACATGCTAGCTGAAGGACACAAAAGAAGGTGCTAAATGATCTGCACAGAGGCTGAACTTCCGCATAGGTAAGATGCCTCCAAAAGACATGCAGGGAAGATTAGAGAATACAGTATAGGCAACAAAGGTGAACTCCTCATGCCTAGTCCCAGTGTTCAGTAGTAGAAGACATTCCCATGCCAATTAGTGCATTTCTTTATTTGTAAAGCAGTAGGACCTTGCAATCCCATTGAATTAGTATGGATTAATTGCACTAAGCACTGCATAAATAAAACAGAAAACAGCAATGAAAAATTTTAGCTTATACACTAATATGCTATTACTGAATGTTGTTAAGTTTTATTTCTCTCCCCATGTATTTATTCAAGAAATCACCACTTCTAAACACGAAGACAGAAAGCATGAAGACATATGAACACATTTTCAACAGTATCTAGCACCAGAGCTGTTAACAGAATCCAAAATATTTAACAGTGAAGGCTACAGTTAAATGGATAGAATCTTCTAACATGGACATAATTAAAGCAGAAAAAAGTCCCCATTTTCTCTTCAAATCAGAAATGAGCAAATATCTGCCCCATCACACCATAGGACTGAACAACTATCTGTGTTGTTGCAGTAAATTAACGACTTGAATACAGACAAGTCTTGTGTGAGTGAACATCACCTGTCCCAATAGACTCATGCCCTGAAATCAAGGGGATTATTTTGAAAATCCAACACTTCACGTAAAGGGCTCCAATGAGAAATAGTGTTTCATTTAATCAAATTCTCTCGCTTACAGTCAACAACCCACAGAAACCATCACAGTTTTGTTCCAACTGACCCCCAAGCATGCAAGAATCAGTACCACTCACCTACCTGGCTATAAAAGAGAGATCCTGAAAACAAAATCAAAATAGTGATTGCCATTCTAGAACATCGGTCAGAGCAAGACATTTAACTTTGTACTTTATAGAGTAAAATAGTTGAACTGTCAAAAACTACCTCAGAGGAAAAGATATTTTAGGATTGATGTCACGTGGCAACTTCCTTTATTGTATTACTAAACCTATAAAACAATTCCATTTTGAATGGAAACAAATAAAATTATTAAACAACAAGGTTCATATTTTTTCCCTATAGTTAATAATTTAAAAACATTATCATGATTTTGGGGCGGGAGAACATATAATCGCATTTAGCATATCAATGAAATCAGGAGGGAAGTCCTATTGAAGGACTAACTCTCCTTAATGCCCTTATTCTCCCTTCATTATGCCATCGATGTCCCATGACAACAGCATTAATTTGACACGGATGAGTTATGACTCACTGTTTCTTGCACAACTCTCAAGAAGCCCAAGGCAGGGTTTTCTGCACTGGGTATTGGGGCCAGAAAGACCATGCATAAAACCAGTGCAGTAGAAGGAGCAATTAAGCTACAGGTTGTTTTGCTGTAAGCTGTTAACCAGCTGTGCCTAATAAATTATTTGATTATACAACATCCTATAGTTTTGACATCGATTATAATCGTACATAAAACTAACATTCAGTGATTTTGTATATTGGCTTTTGGGATTATAACATTAATGCCTCCTGGCACTCACTAGTGCACCCCACAACCCAGCACTATTGGGTTTTCCATACAAACGATCCGCATGCTCACAGCGCCTCAAAACCATGGACTAATAAAATACAATAATCCTGAGAAGGAAGTGGGAAATGATTGCTATTTGCTGATGAGAAACAGACCTGTGCAGAGCCATGTGCACAAAGAGCAGAAAGGAATAACTGAGTGAAACTGAGGCCTGTATACATCATATGTGTGTATACATACAGTGGACATGCATACATGTAAGTACACATACACACACAAAACACAATTCAGTAGAGATATCCAAGAAATTCCTAAACTAGAAGCCATATATATATGCACACATCATGCTAATGCACACGCTCGCTTTCTGGCTCCTGCACTTCTTTGCTCAGTGGCTCTCCATCACCCCCACATACACCTCTTCATACCTGGGAGCTGTAGCTATGGACATGACATTTCCCAGTCCCACACTGACTCTGCATTACCTTGCCTTCTCACAAAAGAAAGGGGAATTTGCTCTGATAAGGAAGTCAGATGTCGAGGTCTTGCACAAACTTGAATTCAAAAACCACTGTGAAACAGACTTCACAACCACTGCAAGTCCCCTTCCTCGTGCTGGCACATGAGCCCTCTTCATAGAGGAGAGCCATCTTGCCATGAGACTACAAAGAACCACAGACGACTGTAACTGTTCTCTGGTTAGGTTTCAGTCCCCTAGTGAGGACCCAGAAACTGTCAAGATGACTCGGAGGACCATCACAGATGTGTACACAGAGATCACGTGTAACAGAATAATGAACTAAGCACTTCTCAAAAAGAAAATTCAGACAGCAATTCATAAACTATTAAATGGAAGATTATGAATAACGAACAGATGAATGTAAATTCAGTAGTCCATGGATAATACATGTACAAAAATGCTAATTTTTCGGGCTAAATTATTCACAATGAATGAGTCAATCATCCCTATTCCCACACAGACCACTATTTCCGGAAGCTATTTTTAAGTGAGATAAAACTGGTGTGCTCGTATCATTTATTTCTGTACAAGAGGAAAGCACATGATAATCCTCTTTCTATTCCTCTTATGAAGGCATTCCGTGAACATGAATGACAACAACGAACACAAGAGCCAGCTGTAATTGATACTGCAGTGAGAGCTAAATTGCAAATTGGTAGATTTGGCTAACATTACAATTTTCAGTAGTTCTGATCAGGTACTTAATAAATGAGGCCTTTTGTTACTAAGTGATGTAGTCAGCAGAACTCTGAACAAAACATCCCATTTCAGAATTCTGTCACCATCATGTAAAGCACCGTTGTACAGGGACTATTCCTAAAGCAAAAATATCTATAATTCCCAGGAGCAGTTACAATCAGAAACTGCTTTTGCAAAAAAACCCATATAAGACAGAGCTGCTATTCCCTTACTTCCCAGCCAGCTGTATTTCCCACAACCACAGGATCCCCTGCTGCTGGGAGTGACTTACCTCCTGAGCTGCAGAGAGAAAAACGCACTTGAGATTCTTTCCCCTCTGCTCCACAGAGCAAGATTTCAGCATACCACAGTTTGCTGCGCGCTATACAAAAGAGCAAAACTGGAGGCAGCGACCAAGTCTTCCTTCTCAGCAAAACAAATGTATCTGATCCATTTCCAGAACTGGAGCAAGTCCTGATAAAAGGACTTTTCTGCTGAAAAAAGGATCAAGCACTTGCACACAGGTTTGCGTACAGGTTCAGAACTTTGCTGAACTGGGACATCAAAACCACCTGTGCTTCATGCTCTCCATTTAACACTGGACCAAGATCCATAATTGTAACACACACATTTTTTGCAACTATCGCCGTATCAGAATCGAGGAGTACGTGAACTTAGTGATACTATTTTACAAGCAAACAGTTGCTAAATTAGTCACTTGAACAACGTGACACAAGTTGAGAAAAAAGAAAGCCACCGTAGAGACACATTTTTTTCAGATACAATTTAAAGGTTAAGCCAGACAAGTCCCCTGAATAGGGATCTAATTAGATCCAAAGGCTCAGCGCAGGAGACTTGATGTTGTACGAGCAAAGGAGAGGCTGTTCAACATCGCTTCCATCAGCAACAGCTGAGTCTCCCAGAAGGCTGCAGACACTTGCATGTGGATCCTGGCTACCTCATTTACCCATGAAACAGCCCAATTAACTTATAAAGGGATTATCCATATGAATTCTCACTGAAATTAATGTGGCCAAATGTCTTTCCTGGCTTTGTAGAACTGAATCCTCATTTACACGTGACTGAGCTCTCCCTCCCCTCCCCTCCCCATCCCTGGAAATGGCACATGTTTTACTCTTGCCATATAGAGTGACGACAGCATTAAAAGATTAAGAAAGAAACTGTTAAGCATGATGTAAAATGGAATTTGAACTAATCTAAAATCAGTGGAATGCTTTTTTAAACAGTGAAAACAACATTAGTCTAATTTTTTTTATACCGATTCACACACAGACAACAAAGAGAACAGATTCAACTAAAATCAAATGAGATTCAAAATTGCTTCCAGAGTTGTTGCTGAAAACAAAGCATGCACAAGGGTCTACTACACTGCACTCTTGCAAGGTATAAACAGGGTCTGCAATAAACCGCTTGATGTTGTCTTGCTGGTCATAAAGCTTTGAAAAAAAAGGATATGCCATTTTTTATAACACTTCAGGGCCCAATGCAATATAAAATATATCTGGCTTTCTGGCAGTATATGCTTTGGGAGCAGATTCTAGTGACTTTGAGTTTTATATACACTTTTGTGATACAGGAACTGAACATATTTTTTGTTGGATTGGACCATTAGGTAGCTATAGCTATTCTCAAAGGACAGCGTAAGCGACAGGCATTCTGAATCCCAGTGAAAATATAAATCATTAACAAAAGGATCAAGATGAGAAATCCTTGATTTGACATTTCCAGTGTTGAGATATTTTTGTATCCCTTTTATACTTAAAAGAAACATTAACTTTTCTGAAAATATTAATATTACATTGTCTTCATGTGGATGCAAGAATACCATCACAAGTCCACTAAATAAACATTTGTTTCTTCTCGCAGCTATCAATAGACTAATAAATGTTTTAAAGCATTGCAAAACCATAAGTGAAAAAATTTCTTACCTTCTTAAGGGATGAAGCATATCATGCACTTTATTTAGAATAAAATGAATATTAAAGTACTTCCACTTCAAACTTCTAAAAAAATCCCCTCCATAAATATAAATACAAAAATGCAAAAAAAAAATAATGGAATTGCACAGATTAGGGATGCACCCTTGCATTTTCATAAGGCCCTGTCCTTTCTCTCTATTCTATTTCTGAAGAGTCTCATTCATTAGTAAAAAACCTCCATTATCCCACTCATTCTGATAACTTACAGCTCTGCTTCTCTACCCCAGACTTCTTTCTATTTTAATTGAAATAACAGTTTCTTTGTCCACCATTAGCTTATAGATATTCAGCTCCACAGGGCAGTGTTTCTGCTCTTTCACCTATCCAGTGCTTCCAACCTTCTCCCTTTCCTAATCAATACAATGACCGCCACCTTCACTATCGAGGGTGGTCAGCTGAGCATCCTCTCCAGCTGCTCATCGTTTTAGCTGCATAAAAATTTACCACTCATTCTTGCAGAGCAGCTCTGCTAGACCAGTCTTTGCTATTAAGTCACAAAACTGAAGCTTTAGACCAGATACTTATTACTGTGGTGCAAGACGAGTGCAACATCTTTCTTCACATCCCTGTGAATCTGACCTGGCTCCTTCAAAATGTTTTGCAAAAGGCTGTCTTGTTAGTTCATTACTTTGATCACATTGCCATTTTCATTGCCTCCTTCAAAGTGCTTCCTTTGGTTATTTACCACAAACAGTGTGTCTCTATTGGAGGCCTTCCCTGGCCTGTCCCAATCTCCATACTACCTCTGTACCACCTCACATTCACAGTCCACACTGACTCCTTCCTTCAGTTCTCATTAACTCTAGCTTTTAGCAACCACTTATTAATTTCACTTCTGAAGAGTATTGTTTGTATTCTCCTCACCTGCTCATTACTATTGGAAGGACTTCTTCACAAGCTGCCACAAAGATCTTGTTTCAAATGCCTTTTTAACATCTTTTTACCTTAATGCATTTGCACAGACAGTATGTGAGGCTACATAAGCAGACTTCTGGTTTCTTTGCACTGTCCAGTCGATTGATGTCCACATATTATTTCTTATCATATTGGGGCAGTATGTGCTCTGGGGGGTGGCGTCTTTTTATTTCACCTTTATAGCATTCCAAGCCCAAAGCAGTCATGTTTCTAGATAATAATGTAACACAAAAATTGAACATTAATAACCTTAAACTGATTTTCCTAGGTTTTTAATGTGTTATTCTAGAACAACTACCGGTAGTGTGTTTTACTCCGAAAAAAAAATGTACATGTGATGTCAAATCTGAACCTATTTAACAAAGGTCTTGATGTGTTAAATCTTGATGTGTAGTAAATTCCAGCTAAGTTAAATATAACAGCTTCACAATTAACACAGCATTTTGCCTAGGTAACATACTAAATTTTATCTGAGATACACATAGGAAGTACAAACAATAAGAACATTACCAAAAAGGTCTTCTCTTTAGGATCGAAAGATTCGGGTTAAAGGCAAATTATTTGAAAACAAGTTACTGAGGCAATATTCAATCAAAATGACAACTATCAGCCATAAACATAGAGGACCCTCTAACTACCCAGGGTAATAAGTCTTGTATATTATTGCTGGGAATTCCTTCAAAGCCCAAATCATTTTTAGTTTGCAAAGCCTTCTAATTTATTTTCCATGGTTGGGAGGAATCTACTGCTAAACTAAAAATACAGTTTTACCCCCCATTATCTCTGTACATAAAGAGTCACAGAGCTTCAGGCTAGAATTAACATGAGATAGGCTATTATGACTGTAAGAACATTTAGCAGTCCCTGTTGACTTTGCAGTTTGTAATAATAAATATCCTCCTGATAATCTCTCGCTCTTTTTCCTAAACTTGATGCCTTGAGGAGTTCTTGAAGCTTGTGATAAAATGGGAACGGTATTTACCTATTTTGTTGCTAGCCTGGATTTCTGCTTCTCCTTGGGCAAAGTCATTTAAAGATAAGATATTTGCAAGTAAATGCTTTTAAAAGTATAACCCTTGATTTCACGAATGCCCTACAGAAATATGATGTCCTACTGTACTTGATTACTGAAGCAAAACTAAATCTGCTTGTACAAAGTAATGGCACTATTTTATAATGAAGTGTTCATTCTTTCACCAAGGAAGAACGTTGCAATCAGATGTGAAGGTTAAAAAAGATGTAGTGTGCAATTCAGAAGTATCTTATTATCACCAATCAAGGTGATAATTAAAACCAGATTTCCATAAGGAGGGTTAGGCATTTGGAGGTCTTCACGAAGCACTGATCTTCGTGCACGTACTAAATGTTGCAAAGTACATATACTTCATTAAGAAGATTCTGAAAGTGACTGAAACTAAGGTGTAATCTTGCATACATAAGTATCTTACTTTGATCCGTGCAATAGAAAAAACATACTTACCTAGTCTATCTCATAGAATATAAAGAATTATAATCCCTATATATATAAGGAATTATAATTCCTTAATTCCTTATATTTCCTTATATATATATATAATACATTCTTATATTTCCTTAATACATTACCTGCGTATTTGCTAGATGAGACTCCCTTTTTTCCTTCTATGAATGAGATATATTTCAGTTCTCGTGAGCTTTCCATAAAAGTTGCTGGAGAGTTGTCTAATCTGTAAAGGTAAGGGCAAGATGCACTGTATAAAACACTTTTTTATACTTGTACACACAAATAACTGATTTCATTTTGAACAAAGCAGAGAAAATGAATTTCAGAACCATGGTACCGGAGGGAACCTCCAGCATCTTACGGCTGCACCATTTCCACTGCTCTTCTCCATCATCTTTATCCTCACCTCTAGGGTCTTCTTCATTTATCCCTATTGTTTCTAACTCTTTATTCTTCGTCACAAATTTCCAACAGACCTTTTGCCATGACCACCAATCCTCCCCTGCCCCTTTCCACTTCACCTCCTCCCCAGTCTCACAGTCAGTGCCCATGGAGTGCGTTGCCAGCACCTTTCCACCGTGGAGAGGCAATTCCAATTTCCAAGTACCATCACTAATGAATGCAATTAGACATAACATCATGACACACATGCAGGAACTGTACATTCAAACACAGTCATAATGTCCAGCCTGTGCCACAGCAGATTCTCACTCAGGAAGAAATCAAGTGTTGAGTTGAACTGCAGCCTGAGCTTCCACAGGGTCTGCAAGTCCCTCCCTGCCTTTTCCTTTTTGTCCCCCTCCGAACTCAGCCTGCCTTCACACAACAAGGTATAAGATCACGTAGCCTGTACAGCACGATCTCACAAACTCTTACGTGTGTAAGTGACGTGTCATTTGATTTCAGCGGAGCTTCTCCAGAATAAAGTAAAGCGTTAGTGAGTCCTTGCAGGATTTGGAAGATGGCCAGTTGCTGAGGCCCCAAATACACTTCTCCTCATAACCTTATTTTACACGTTAAGCGCTCTGTATTTCATATAACAATACATTTATGCCAGTCTTTGATCATTTATCTCATTCAGGTTCCTCTAATTTTCAACTTACCCACTTCATTCTTTGCTACGCATGGCCTCATTTAGTTTCCTTATATCTACAGATGAGAAATTAGGCCCAGAATAGATCAAACAGAGTACTGAATTTGGGTCATTATCCACAGAGCATCCCAAGACAGTCTGCCTTAGCTTGTCAGCTAAAGTTCACTTGCAATGTTTTTCCCCTTGCCCTAGAAAGGGAGATAAGGAAGACTAATAACTTTCATTAGACCAGCAGATATAGCCAGAAAGCTTGAAAAGATTTAAAGCATAACCTTGAGAGTTTCTTCAAGGTTCATATGCCTGAAAGCTCACCTCTCCTTTTTTTTCCTGCGAGTGCATCAGGAAAGTATTTTTGGAAATCAGCCACTATCTCAGCTATTGTAAAGAACAGTACCTGAAAGAGCTGATTTGCAATGATCTCTTCATAGCAGCCATTTCATCTGAGCACCTGAACACATTTAGCTTTAAGCAGACTGAACCTAGTCAACTGGGTTAAATCAACAGTATGCTTAAATATTCCAATGGACCAACGCTAGAGTAGCTTATATATGTATTTAAAAAAAATAAAGACACACCACCTTTTTCTATGTACAACTCTGGAACACAGAACAGCTATCCTGCAATTAATCTGATTATCTTATCGAAATTCATTTTTTGTATTTTAATTTGAAGGTGCTCAGTTTCAAATCAATACAGGACATCGTTACATCCTTCTGAAGCAGTTTTTATGTCCTGCTTTACTCAATATCCAACAAACTGAAAACACATGGTCCCTGTTTTCGTTTACTGCTGCTATTTGCATACAGTCACTAAGGAAATGTTATTAATTCCATATGATTGATTTTTAAGGTTTGTCTATCACATAAAGGACTAAGATATTCTTTTTACATTTTGATTTGCAAATAGATCTTGAAAGAGGACATTGAGAATCTAAAAGAAACACTTAAATTGAAGTTTAAGCATTATTCTTTTAAAAGATAAATTCAAAGGCTTCTCTTATCCTATCGCTACTACCAAAAAGATTAAAATCAAGTATACAATAGCATCCCAGCATTCAGGCTTATAGCACAAAAAAAGTAAGTCACAAAAAAGCAAGCAATAGGTCAGACATACTTTATTTATCACAATTATGAAGCCTATTACAGACATCTTTGTTTACCTCATCACAAGTAAACATTCATGAAGAAATATTGTGGAAAAATGCTTTTCTGGTTTCATGGCTGATTAGCACAATTTAAGAGTACCCCATAGTTACGCTGCTCAGCTTCTCTCTCAAAGAAAGCGGGGAACTGAATCTAAATTACACGCACTCTCCTCCCCTTCATCTGTGCATTTTCAAAGCCAGGATTTCACTTCTGCTTACTAACTCATCTCTGACTGATTTGACCTAACAGGCAGTATGGCCACACAGGAATAAACTTGTAAATGTTGTTTTACTTAATTTATCTCATACTGAAGCGCTAAACTTCCATAGTATCTATGTCCTCACACATGATCTGGATTTTAGTCTAGCACAAACAGTGAAGAATTACTAACACTAAAAGGCCAAGTGAAGAACAACAAAAACTTGCTATTTGCAATAAAATTAGTATTTCCAGAAAATCAAGAAATACTGACACCAAATACATGTACCTCCCTATGTCCGCATATATCTTTACACTGCTATTATAATATTCTAATAGATTGTTTTTCTATGCAAGGTTATAAAAGTGTGGTTTATTAGGGTACTGCCACCATAAACTTACAATTCTTCCTCAGGTTAAATTTATATCTAGCTATCAAAATACATTACTACATTACAATCACTTGTTTTTCCTTACAAATTAACATAACCCCCCCAACACTTTAAAGTAAGTAAGGGTATATGTAGCTAGTGTTCAAACCAATAGCTTTGCATTTTCTACTATAGCCCCTTTTTCATTTTCTTTTTCTCTAATGCCATGATGCATACATAGGTAATTACCAATGATAAAACCACAGCTACATTATGAACTACCTTATTAAAAATTAAGGATTGTAATTAGACCCTGAAAACCAGGAAAATTATTCATCTTTTTTTTTTTCATACTCTTACATCTTGTGCACCACGGTAGCTGTGATCCTCAGACAGAGCCTTATCCGAGATGATGAGTGTTCTGAGTTCACCAGGCCCGGCGATGGCTCAGGATGAGGGGCAGAAGCAGGGATGCTCCTTCACAAAAACCCCACACACGCCACTTTGTGCTCGCCAAGGCTGCTGGAGCACAGTGCTGGACACGGGCCTCATGCTGCTGCCCGCCTGTGCCACTCAGCCCAGCGCCACATGGGTGGAAACTAAACTCCGCGTGCAGTTCATTGCCATCCCAGCCCAAATCCCTACAGCTGCCAGAAAGAGCACAGAATCACAGAATCTTCAGGGTTGGAAGGGACCTCTAGAGATCATCTAGTCCAACTCCCCTGCTAAAGCAGGATTGCCCAGAGCACATTACTCAGGACTGCACCCAGGCGGGTTTTGAAAATCTCTGGAGAAGGGGACTCCACAACCTCCCTGGGCAGCCTGTGCCAGTGCTCTGTCACCCGAACTGTAAACAAGTTTCTCCTTGGATTTGAATGGAACTTCCCATGTTCAAACTGTGCCCATTGCCCCTCATCCTGTCACTGGGAACCACCAAGAAGAGTGTGGCTCCATCCTCCTTCAACCCACCCTTTAGATACTTGTAAGCCATAATAAGGTCTCCCCTCAGCCTTCTCTTCTCCAGGCTAAAGAGTCCCAGCTCTCTCAGCCTTTCCTCATAAGGGAGATGCTCCAGTCCCTCAATCACCTTAGTTGCCCTTCGCTGGACTCGCTCCAGCAGTTCC
>NW_009649568.1:1352998-1369173 GCF_000708025.1 Charadrius vociferus
GGGGCAGGTGCCCAGCCGCCACCGCTTGCCCGCCCACCTTGATTTGAAGCCCCGCGTACGAAGCCAAGTTGGTCTTGATGGTTTTTATTTTTCAGCCAGCCCCTCGCTTAAACCCTCGAACTTAGGCAGAAATCACGGTCTGCAAAGTAAAAGCCCCAAAAAGACCACTTACCTGGCAGCAGGCCTGTGGGTGATGATCAGCCTTCCGCATCGGTGTGCCCCAAGGGTGGCGGTGGGGCAGTGGCTGGCCGGGGGCTGGCGGCACCCCCAGAGCTGGGCTGCCTGGCACGTTGAGGGCCCTGTGTCAAACCAGGTGGGTCCTCGTTTGAAAGCGACTCGCTAAAAATGACGCTGTGCATCAACCAATTGTACGTCACCGAGGGAGAATACGTATGTTTCCCACTTGTCTCTTCCCATTTTTGGTGCAGCACCTGAGAGGGGAGGAAGGAGGAGGTGGCGGCACTAAGCTTCATGACCAAGGCAGATTTTAGGGGCCAGGTCAAGCCCTGCTGGGTGTCTCCTGTCCAACCTGTTTTCAGGAATGGAGGTGCTTCCTCCTTACCCTGGTGTGCGAGGCGGCGGTGTGACACACGGGAGGGGCTATCAGCAAAAGGCTGTCTCAGGAATACCCTGTCTTCTTCTGTCTGCCAAAGTAAAGCTTGGAATTTGCGTCATTTATCACAGAGAAACAAGAACCAAGTTTTTATCTTGGCCCTTGCTTGCAAAATAAATGAAAGGGCCTGTAACTGCAGATAGTTGTTGTTTTGGATTTATTGCTGTCCTTTGAGCCACTGTGCAATATCAGAAACAACAGAAATAAGCGTTGTGCTCGCCTTCATTGTCTCCTGACTTAAGTACAGTTCTTGTTTCTTACCATCCTGAAGCTCCTACTTCTCAAGCTTTCTATGCTAAGCAATTTTTTTTAATTGTTATGGTAGTTAGAAAAGACAGTCTTGTATGCGGCTGTTAAGCTTTTTCTTTAATTTTTGCAAGTGCAGCTGTGGAAGTAACATACTTTTGTCTACCTTCAAAATTGCCTGCCTGTAGCATTATTTTCAGAATAATTTTCACTGCTGCTTTGTCAGTGTAAAGCATGCAGTGTTATATTCAGTGTCATCTTTCAGCTCTTAATTATTGTCCATTGAAAAATCTGCATCTCCTGAAGATATTTTTTTGCAGTTCTCAGAGCAGTAGTAGTACTGTAAAAACAAGTGTCTTTTTCACAAGGTTTATTTGGAATATGTATTTATTTGGCCAAAAACAATTGATGGTGGTAGTGTATATGTCCTCTTTAAAATGCTGATGAAGGTATGGGTTTTTTTCCAATTCAAACCTATTAAGGCTGAAATAATTTCAGCAATGGATGTTTTACAGTATTCCTGATTGAGGGAATGATGAACGTGAATGCTTCTTTCTGTTTGTAGAAAAATTGTCGCAAGCCTTGAAAAATGAAAAGGATGGCTGTGGTTTCTAGAATTTATCCTTCATGCCTTTATTTCTGTTAGTAACTCTACCTGTTTGTGTTGATTTTCACATGCTTCAAACTTTATAAAGACAATAGCAGTGCCCTGCCATGGTGTTACTTCTGTGGATTAGAAGAGGGAGCTCTAAACAAAGTTTATGCGACAGTCTGCTCCTTTTAAACTCACCCAAATTCTATCTAATGTCATGCAGACACATACATTAGGAGCAGATGAATCTCTAAGTTCTAACTTCTTTCCTCTGTAAAGGTCAGAGGATGCTGAGTCAGATGCAGACCTCTCTACCTTTGCCCAGGTGAATCACACCTAAGCTTGTGCTGTAAATTCTAACAGAAGTTAATTGCAGATAGCATGATTGATGCCTATATTGTAAATGATACTTGCTTTAATAAGTGGATGTTACCGGTACATAATTTTTAAATAGTACAGTGACAAAACTCCTATGAAAGATGATATGTTTCACCCGATAGACACGTTCAAGCTTCTGCTGGCTACGTCAGTTGTCAGGAAACTATAATTTGCTATAAAGGCCTCCACTTTCATATCTTACTATTCTTAAGCATCTGCTTATTGAAAAAGTTCAAACACTATTTTTTTTATAGTCTGACTTGAAGTTGGGCTGCACAGATGTGGTATGTTTGTAGAAGAGACTAATATCCGTCAAACCAGAATAAGGACAGAAAAGAGCGGGATACAGGATGCGTGTCTAGGAGTATCTTCACTGTTTTAATGGTCTTGGGAACTCCTTAACTGCTCTGAGATCTCCTATACAAGGTTTCTTCAGCTGATCTACCTGTTGCAGTTAGGCCTGACTGGTTGAAAAGCTGTGGGCTCACAGTGAATATGTTATTGCTGAGTTAGGGTTGAACTTCCAGAAAAGTGTGTGTACCTAACCCTTGCTGTGTGGTTAAGGCTCTTGCCATGGTTATGGTGCAAAGAAACATACCAGGTAAAATAGCCTTTTTGTTATGGGATATGGCCTATGCTGCTGAAACATAATCATGTTGTATACATGAAAGTGTATTTTGCTAATGTTTCGTATATTTGAAAAGCTGACAGTTCTTTGATAGCTGACAGTTCATTCTGAACAAAGGAAGGCTGTCAAGCATACTGCATGTCTGCAGAATGCTTAGCAGATAAGATGTTTATGTAGTCTTGAAAACTTTTCCCAGCTATAAATCTTTTCTTTCCAGATATAATAAAGGAGCAGAATCGGGAGTTAAGAGGTACACAGAGGGCTATAACCAGAGACAGAGCAGCACTCGAAAAACAAGAAAAACAACTGGTAAGTTGCTCAGGCAACTTTATTTTACTCTTTAAAAACAAACACACACCCCCAATATAACAGAAAACTTGCAAAGTGCAAAAGATACAACTCCGTGTATAATAATTGAATGCTAAAAAAGTTGTCTTCCCCTTTTTGACTTTTCAGTTATTAAAATTGTGTCGGAAAAAGTTTACTATCTAAAAGTGATTCTCAGTGTTTATCATAGGAAAAGCCTGAAAGAATGTGTTTAGATTTAATAACTATGTTCATTTTTCCCTTCTGTTCTTAGCATTCTCTATCCTTCAAAAGGTTTTTTCTAACAGCCTTGTAAATCAGTGGTCTTGTGGTGGAAAAACTAAAACAAGTGTGTGTCAGTGCTATCATACGTTACTATGACTGTGGGAGAGAGTACGTGAAAAAACATAGGATATCATCAATACCCCATAGGGTTGTTATTTTCATTCACATAGAACTTCCCTAAAACTAGCTAATAATAGTAAGGCTATCTGCCTAAATTAAGATCTATTTAAAACTTAGTGTGTGTGAGCTGTCAAATAATCAGTGAATGGATGCTGCACCTGTGTGGCAGTATAATTGGATAAATGGATGTGACAGATGGTGGAGTTTGATGCATGAAGACATGCTCAGACTGTGGGAAAAGCTATGCAAATCCAGCCACTGTTCCAGTAGCTATTGAGGTGGTGTTTCATGGCAGCAGGTCGCATGAATACCGAGAGCTGGGAATAAAACTAAAAGAGGTCAGAGAAATTGTTTCTGGAAGCCTTGAACGTGTAAGATCTTATAGGTTACTCATAGATAAGGCATTTTTCAGTATGAAATATTCTGACTCTGGAAATAACCTTAATTTTAATGAATACGCAGGTTGAAGTTTTGACTACTGACTACAATAAATTGTTTCAGAAATGTTGGATTTCTGAGGAGAAGAAGAAAAAAAGTGAAATATGTCTTTGAAAAAGTTAAAATTGCTGTTAGGATGAAAGAATCAGTGGACAATAAGTACTGATTTTCAGAGTCAGATCAGGTGAAAAAGAACCAAAGGCTTGACAGTCAATCTCGGAACATTTTGTCATGTACTTTCTTCAGAAAGACTTTTTTCCCTTGACTATGAGATACCGCTCTGAGAAAACCTAGTTATATTAATTCTGTGCATAAAAATACCTTGAAGTATGCAGACAGTTCTGTTTCAGTTCAGTAACCTCATATGACTATATGAATTTTGATATTTTTTTTTCAGAGGAACATAACTGACTTTAATAAACTTGCCCCAAACCTCTCAAAAGCAAATAGTGTACTTCAGCTCTTTACCCAAATTCTTTAGTTAAGAATAAAATTATCTATATATAGGGTTTGATTTCTGCAGTTGGATTATGTGCAGTGATTTAGCAATGGTTGATGTAGGTTTGTATTTTGCTTCAAAAATCAGGTTAGAAATGCTACTTAGGTATTTCATCTCAGTGTGAAAATCCATATTTTCAA
The DNA here is from genome assembly GCF_000708025.1 of Charadrius vociferus. Lineage (NCBI taxonomy): Eukaryota > Metazoa > Chordata > Aves > Charadriiformes > Charadriidae > Charadrius > Charadrius vociferus. The sequence goes on from NW_009649568.1 coordinate 1,357,244, forward strand.
ATATTTGCTGTTAAAACTAGGGTGCAAACTACTGTTTGCTAGTGCACAAACTAATACCTCCTATCCTTCACAATACTTTAGGAGATGAAAAAAAGGAGATAATATTCTGGGCATGCTAATAGAAATTTGGTTTTGTGGTCTCTGTGAGCTGCAGAGACTGCAATACGTATATTTTAGGCCTCTAATGTTTGAACAGTCTCATGCTCCTTATTTGCCAGTCTGTACCTTCTTGGATTAAAAATAACATGTATGACACAGCTTTTCAGAAATTATGGATTTACAGAGAAGATCTTGTGCCAGTGCCATCTCTATAGTAAACTTAACCATGATCATTCCTAGTAGTAAAGCTAATGCAGTGGGCCAGTTTACCCTTGCCTTTAAACATGACCGTTTTGCATATCCTGGTGACCAGTATTTACCTTTCCAGAGCAACATATCTTCTTGTAAGTGCAGTTTTCTGGACTACCAGTGCGCGTAAGGTGAAACAACTGTATTCCTGTACCAGGTATATTCTCCTGAAGAATCACAGGAGAACGCTGGTCTTTGAAGGCTGCTTTTACTTAATGGTAAAAATCAAAAGGTACATTTGGACATATACAAAGAACTGAGATACTATGTCAAGCCCTCCTTAAAAAGGCTGAAAAGGAAAAATTATTTGAAAAGTTTACATTATCAAGTCACAAATCAGAAGGCATACTTTGAAAAATCCCATCTGACACGATTATTCGTCCCAAACTTTTTCCTGGTACCTCTGGGTAAATAGCTTGCTATTTCTCCTTGAATTGATTGATTTGAGTTTAGGGCTTTTTTGTAAGCCAGAAGTGTCATTCTTAAGATTTAAGCACATGTTGTTGTAGACAAATTATACCACTTCTATTATGTGCTAAGTTAAGTCCACCTAAATTACGTGGGCAAACAGCCTATAATTATTGCTCATCTAACTTTATCTACTTCTTCCTCAAAAAGGTTATGAGATTCTCTCGAGGATGAGAAAGTGTTAAAAAGTTTGTGAACTCCCCATTTTTTCCATGGGCGATCTGGCTTGGCTTGATTACCCATGAATGCAAGAAATCAAACATGATTAGAGTCACAGCACTAATAGTTGGCTGGCCATAATAATTTCTTCACTTTTTTGGGTTGTTTTTTTTTGTTTGTTTGAAGTGTAACTCCCTATCCAGATATGGAATTTAATGTGCACATATAAGCGAATTTGACATTACGCAGAAGTTGAAGTCTTCAGGGGAGCTGTGTGCTGCCATACTGTAAATCAGCTTTGTTACCTTGTTTTCTTCTGGTCAAATCATAACAGCATTGCATTTATTCTGCTAAAGAGCCTTGGTAGGAAAGCAAGGAAGACTATTTATATAACTTTAAATGTCTTAAAAAAATAAAGAGGAGAGTTAACTTTTGGAATTTAATTATTAGTGTTAAGGCTTAATTATAGTCTTTGTTTGAATGAAAATTCTGTAGAATTAATCTTACGCTTTTTTTAATAGGAACTGGAAATAAAGAAAATGGCTAAGACTGGTAATAAAGAAGCCTGTAAAGTGCTAGCAAAACAGCTTGTACAACTGCGGAAGCAGAAAAATCGAACATATGCTGTTAGCTCTAAAGTCACTTCTATGTCGACTCAAACAAAGGTCATGAACTCTCAGATGAAGATGGCAGGAGCTATGTCAACTACAGCAAAAGTAAGGCGTTATAAGACATCCTTTTACATTAAAATGCACTGTATGGTTGTAGAAGTTAAGTTGTGCTGTTTTGTATAAGAGAATTGAAGGGGTAAAATTTACTGCTTAATACTCTAAATGGTGTTGAGGTGACAGTAAGGAAATGTAATTTGATGCGCATTACTAAATTTTTGTCTAGTTAACCCAACCAATTAGCACCTAACTAAGCATATTTTCTTGGGCTAGACATCTGTCAAATGTTTATGTGATGAAAATAAACTCTAAAGCCAGCAGAAGAACTCTTTTAGTACATCAAAAAAAACCCAAACCATACTGCTACAGTGTCTTGCCAGTATATCTTGTCATGAGCAGTTTTTATTAGGAAAAAGTAGGGCATGCTTTGTCTAGAAATCAAGGCAGTGTGTCACAGTAGCTTTGTCTTGTGCAAAACGTGGGTTATTGCTTCAGATCTCAAGTTCCTAAGGAAATCTAATCTGGAGTTCCCTGTCATTCTCATTCTCCGTGCTCTAAGGAAACAGTATTGCATTAAGTTTTCTCAGAAATCTCATCTCATAAGAGAGTCTGAAAAACCTCAGTTATCTTGAGTTAGTTGTTAACTTTCCCTTATTTCCCTGAATTGATAAATGGGAAGTTTGCTTTTGGCAAGCAGGATTGTTCAACTTGAGGTGTAGGAAACAGAATTAGCGCTCATCATTGTAGACAAGTTGGGCTTTTATCACAGTCCAAGTTAAATCCAGTTACGTGCCAGTTAAACACAACAGTGCAACGCAACTTAGTGCGGGAAGTAATTACTGCTAAGGCTTTGCTCTCAGATATCTTTTAGAAGTAGTATGTTGGCAGATATCAGCCGTTCAGTGATACAGTTGTGGCTCTGTAGCAAACTTTCCATCCTCTGTGACTAACCCACAAAGGGGGGGGCTTGTCTGACTCTACAACTGATCAAGTTAAACAGCTTACTCCGTATTCCTACAACAGTGTTGCACACGAAGAAGTTGGTCTTGCTTTTTAGTTATTACATGCTTGACTTGGTTTTATCCACAATATGTCTCGGATTAAATTTCTGAAAACCAAAGTATCAGTAGTCTAATTATGAAGGTTAAATCAGTAGAAAAAAAAACCCAAAATAGTAAAAAAATAAATTAACCAGCATCCAGAAAAGTGGCATTTTTTGAAATGCAGCAGGTACTTCTATGGACTAGTTCGTGTAATGTTACTGGGGAGGAAGGTGTTAAATTCTTTTGGTCACTTTTAAAGTGAGTATTTTGCCTTATCAGCACGGCAAGCTTAAAAAAAAAGTATTCAGTCATTTGTTTTGAAGCTTATAGACTATTCTTAATCACATGCAACCATCAGTGAGAAATATTTGGAATCAGTTGCCTCAACGAGCAAGACAAATATGTGAACGTGAAGCTTTCAAAGTATTTCCTATATACTTTTTAGCATGTATGGCACTAATTTTGGACATAGTAAAGTCCACTTGATAGTTACCTGTTTCTTTTAATCATGTATCTGGCCTTTATTTTCTGAAGATATATAAACTCTGTATCAGTTTAGTGCAAATATTTTTGACGTCCATCTAGAACTCTTGTAAAAGAACTCTAAAGAACCAACACCCTGTAAGTCCAGAACAACTTTTTGAATTCAAATAATGTGACTATGAACACAGTCTTTGAAAGTCAAGTAAAATTAGAAGCGTAATACATTATCCCTTTAAACAAATTCAGACATAAAGGCAGAAGAGCTTCTATGAAACCAGTAGTGGCTGTAGTAGCTTGATAGCATTCCTTTTAATTAACGAACTCTTTTATCTTCTCAAAGATGGTTAGACTTTACGTTTGAATTACTGGTGTATATATTTAGGTTTTGACGTCCCATGAGAGATACAGTAGCTTGCTTCTTAGGAAAGAAGAAAATATTGAGTACTGGTCTCTGCAAAGACAGCGCTGCGCACTTGTAGTACGACAGGTGAAGTTTATTACACTGACACAGAAAGATCACTATGCATTACAAAGTTTCACCCTAAGCTAATATGTACTTCCTGAACACTTCGATATTTGCTTTTCAGAGAAAAGTAATTTTTGATTAAATTATAACATAAAGAAACAATTGCAATTTAATGTCTGTTCTCTAGTGGTTTTTCAGGTAAATGTTCCTTACTGAATAAAAAACCTGCAGCCATTTACCTCTTTAAAGTGTATAGCCTGCAAGTTAGGAAATATTGCCCCATTCTTTTCATTTAGATCAGACAGATTTTTCCTAATATAAGGCCAGGAGAAATGTTGTGGTGCAAGAAAGACATATACATTTAAAAGCATATCTATTAGACTAGTAGATAGCAATATTTCTTACTAGGTGCAGACTGTACTATTGATCTGTTGTGTATCTCCAGTTCTCATGGGATGTAAAGAGACAAAGAAAGTTAAATTTGGACTGAAAGGTTCTTTTATTAGAAAAATCTTACTCCTTCCTAATGTATATATTGGTATTTACTAATGTTTCATGGTATGATTAAGGTTTTTTTCAATATTAATAGACAATGCAAGCAGTTAATAAGAAAATGGATCCACAAAAGACACTGCAAACTATGCAGAATTTCCAGAAGGAAAACATGAAGATGGAAATGACTGAAGAAATGAGTAAGTTCTGCACTGCAGGGAGCAGCTAGCTGCAGCCCACAGTGTTCTTGGAAGGGTAGAATCAGTCTAGAAATACTGATGCTCGAAGTTGCATTTCTACAATTAATGAGATTGACAGCTTGACAGCACAAGTTAAGAGCAAACAAAACAATGCATGTCTGAGCAGCGAGGCTGAGTCTTAGGCTTTTTAGTAGCTCTAGATGCTAAATCTAGAATCCATTCCTTCCCATCTTCATGGAAAACACCCATCACGCTTCTAGAAAGAACATACTGGAAAGGAAGAGGGTTTGAGACCAGTTCAAAACCTTATTGGCGTAACTAGTAGGGGGACTTGAAAAATTGCTCTTTCTGTAGCTGGTAGTTCTGCATGTGCTTTTTAATTTAGATATTGATAATCTCAGCTTTAGGTACATGGTGGAATGGGATGGTTGTGTCTTTTTTTTTTTTTTTATTTTAAGCCACAAACAACTTCTTGGGGCATGGCAAGTTTCTTGTTCCCAATTGCATCTGTCCACTGTTAACTAAATAACACCGTACTTCCTGGTGTTGCTAGCACAGTCTCCTTCCTATCCTAATCCCTGCTGCTGTGTTGGCCCTAGTAAGTAGCACGGACTTAAAACAATATTGCAGAGCAAGACGTGAACACCTCAGCCATGCAGAACTGTATTGTTGCAATTCAGAAATTAGCCGAGTAATCAATAATTGTGCAACTTACTTGGAGGAGGAGGAAGAAAGGGATTTTTATGGGACTATAGAAGATGTTTTTAAGAAATGTTGAAATCATCAGATGTTGAAAGCTACTGAACTATTTTGGTGAAACTAAACATTTTTATAAAAGCAGTCATGCCTTACCCTGTTGCTGCTCTAGTTGTGGTCACAGGCTTTGCAAGGCAGAGGTAAGAAAGCCTCTACAATATACAGGTGCTTTCTGTTGTTATCTTACACAGTGGTACTACTGCTACAGAGGGTAGAAAGATGGCACTAGGTTTATTTTAGTAAGCTTTTTGTTTAATGCTGTGTGGATTTTTTTTTTCTTTCTTCTAAGTTAATGATACTCTGGATGATATTTTTGATGCTTCTGATGAAGAGGAAGAGAGCCAAGATATTGTTAACCAAGTGCTTGATGAGATAGGAATTGAAATCTCTGGAAAGGTATGGCTATTTTTACCATTTATTTTTTATTTTATGGCTATTTCAGTTCATGTGCTTCTTCCTCATCATTCCCTTTTCTAAAATAGTTTATTCTAGCAGCCTTTATTTTACAGTCTTATTCTAGAAGTCAACTTGTCATAACATGTATTATTTTGACTGAAGATAACTTCTGTCTTCTTCTAGATGGCCAAAGCTCCGTCAGCTGCCAGAGGCTTGCCATCTGCATCAACATCAAAAGCTGCTACCATATCAGATGAAGAGATTGAACGACAGCTCAAAGCTTTGGGAGTTGATTAGCTTGATGGCAATACACAATCTGCCTTCTAATTATTCAGCTACAGACAGATGTAAAAAGTGCAAATACTCTTTCAATGCAACTGATGTTTAGGAAAACTGGAGCTTCAGAAATTACAATTTGAAGTTGGTACTGGGGGAAGGAGATGGGGAGAATATTTTGAATCAGTTTAGAGGGAGAAGTACACTTGGTGTGTCCATTGCATGAGCACTGGACCAACCAGGGATGTAGTTCTAACAATAAATTTATTTATACCCGATCTGAACTTGTCCTCCAAATTCAAAGTTTTCTTCTATCTCCATTCCTATTCTATCTTTAGAATTGGCTGTTCTGGGGCTGGTGGTGATGCCTCCTAGGACAGCACCTATATAACATATATCATTTTTGTAAAACTATCACTATAGAAAAAAAATCTGTCTGTCATTTTAGCACAAATGAAACATCACATTTGCTCTCAGTTGGAAACTATTTTCTTTTGATGAGAAATAGCCTTGAAAGTCTAGCAAATTTAGGCAGAAAGAAACCGCATTTTATGTACTTTCCAGTTCCTGTAGTAACTGAGTTGCTTAAATAATAGCTGGTTATTCTTTTTACAGAAAGGGAAGGATACAATCCTTGTGCAGTTGATTTTACTGGAAGAGGATTTAAATTTGTTGGTGAACTTTGTTGCATGAAAGGCACTAATTGAACTCTATTGTACTGTAACATAGCTGGTTTCAACAGAATTGCTGTGCCTTTATGTATATAAATCTTGTACCGTTGTGATTTTTTTCAGAGCGAGTCTTTGAAAGGTGAGTAAACTTGCAATTAAGATGGTTTCACGAAACACTATGGTGAGACCTCTGTGTACACTTGATGGGACTCAGTGCTGAAGTTCAGAAATGCACTTGCTCAGAAATGCAACTTGTGCACTTGCAAAAAAGGACGTTTGCCTGAAACAACAGTTGTATATATTTTACAGTATTTCTTAATGGAAGATAACTGTGCATAATTGTATTGTTTACTAAGATGCAACTGATCACATTGATAAGCTAAATCTAAATTTTAGTTTTGAGAACAATTTTGGATGATACCCGATAATTACTTGTCTAAACACTATAATAAAAGTGTTCTGGTTCTGTGAAGGTCTTTCTATGGTCTCTGAACTGCATCAGCATGATTCTAGCTTTAAGTGGAATGCATTGGGCTAATGAAATAAGAACTGTTGATATTTTAAATAGATGACAAAGTCTGAGAATGCAGTTCCCAGTTGTGACTTTCCAGATGGTGTGAAGTTCCTCAGCCCTTACTCTGCTGGAGATTATTTGCCCCTTGGTTGTGCTGATTTAGTGGGGCTGTTCACGAACAGAAACAACAAAATCATCTTGGCTTTACAAAGAGAAAAGCAAAATACCTCCCAAGAGTGAAACGAGGATAACTTGCCGGGGGTGGGGGGGGCAGGACTTCATAAAGAGACTTTGCTGCTAGAGAAAGTGTAGCAGGAAGCCATAACCTCTGTGAATCTACTGTTGTCACACCATCTGCTTTTTAGGATTTAAGTCAGCAGAGAAAGAAAAAGCACAGGTGAGCCTTCGTCTGGTTTTGGGCATAGAAATGCAGGCGTTCTTTCTTTTTGAAAGAAGTAATGGACTAACTATGAACCTGTGAGGTAGTGGGTAGGAATGTGTAAGTTTTTATATTGCATATATCTGACCTGAGGTGAATTTTCTTTTTTTTTTTTTTAAAGTTATTTTGTAAAAATCTAATAAAAGGCTTTTTATAAAGGCTCCTTATTCTGCAATGACTTTGTCTTTTGTAGGGTTAGTCTTATACATCTGTCTCTTAGTGGCCTTTCTTTGGACTCCTGTTAGATCTGATAAATTTTCTTTTGACCTGAGCTATAATATTTGTTGTAGTTACCTGTGGGCTTTTGACTTAAACTCAACATTCAGTAAAGACTTGATCAAGTTTGCTTTCCGTTCTGTCTGTAACTGGGTGCCCAAGTATGGCTCTTAAGCATTGAAGGAGAAACTACAATGTGAAATCAGTTAGGTATAAAATGGTACTGATTGATTGTATTTTGGTTAAACACCATGACTTGTGTCATGGCACCCATATTTTTTAGTAGAGGAGTTACACAGATTTTTCCCTACCACAATTAAGAACCACCACTTTTGTTTTTTCTTAAGCTTCTTTCCAGCTTCACATGCCTACTAGTTCTTGCGTTAGGCAAGACAGTGAACAGCCTGGCTCCATCCAGCCTTTCAACACAGCTCATAATTCAGTAGATCTCTATAGCATTCAATACACACGTTAAATCTAGAAGAGAGACGGTAGCTTATTCATCTTACCTTTGATCATCAGCTTTGCCTGTATAGGGGCCTTTTCTAAGGCTGTTGTATCCTTCAGATGAGGGGGACAGAATGCTACACAGTACTTCGGAGGCAGGTGAACCAGATTTATATGTTGCCATAAAGTCTTGTTTGGTCCTCTAATCTAGTTTGAACACCCTGCCTAAAGTTACCGTGGGAAAAATAAGAGCAAGAAAAAAACCACACAAACATCTCAAAGAAAAATAGTGCAGCCCATGTTAGTCAAATCACCAACTAAACTCACTTGCAGGTTTCTAGAGCTACCCCTCAGAAGTCTTATCTATGGGATTTCCCCCAATCAAGAGTGATTGATGGCAATTACCCAGTAAGTTGTTCCTACAGAAAAAAAAAAATGAATTGCCACTTTCTTTAAATCTAATGGCTGCAGCTGCAGCACATTAAATTGATTTCATCCAGCTTTTTTCTTTAAACAATTCTGCTTTAATTTGTTTGGATCTAGCAACAGCTAGATGTGTTTAAATGGTGGCTGCTTCCTCCACTTAGCCCTTTATCATTCTTTTGCAAGAAAATGGCATTATGTGTCACCTTTCATTTTATTTTGCTATGCTTCTGCAATTAGCCTTCACTTGTGAGGCTTTTTGTAAGGCTAGAAATCATAACGTTACGGTAAGTCTGCTCTTGAATTAACTATTACAGCATGCTAAAATGAATAAGCACGTCAGCATGATACACAACTGAAAAAAGCAAAGTGTTGCCAAAGCAGAACTACAAACCATTACCTGCAATACCAAATGTATAAGAATATTTTATTGGATGGGGGGGGTGGGAAGTACAGGTTTATAGCATTTCTAGGAAGCCTTTTGTAATTAAGACAATAATTTAGAGTATAAATAAAAGATATATATCAGATTGTAGTTTCAACATACATAACATTAGCTCACATAACATGGAAGGCACACAAATGCATGCCACCACCTTCACTGAGTGCTAATCTTCTCAACTGTATCTATCTTTCATCCTTTTGGAAAGTTCATGATCTGTCGATACACGTGGTGGATAAAGGCTACAGCTGGGTCGTTCTCTGCGGTAGTGGGTGAGCTATGCTAGTGATGAGAACAGCCTGAAGAGAGCACATACCACAATTTCTCCCCTTTGAGTTATTAAATTGAAGTTTTCTTCTAAATTAAGGGGTTATAGCAATGCATTCATCCGTAAAAATATATTGCTTTTTTAAGTCCAAGAGCCTGATTTCCATAGCTGAATATGCCTATGGTCGCTGTAATAGGTATCAGAGATAATTTAATGTACACTAGAGAGACGGCACTTAACTTGTACACACTGCTTCTAAGTGGTCTTGAACATTAACTCCCTTTCCTTTCTGTGGGCCTATTATCTAGACGTTTTCTAAATCATCAAGTCTGTTTTATGGAAAAATAAAATGTATCTGGCCATTACTACTTGCGTGTACTCACTTAATTTCAGTCCTGGGAAAACAGTCAAAAATGCATACATGGTAATGGGCTATTCTAATAACAATGAGCAGGGCTGATGAGATGGCTGGATAATCTGTCCCTAGTGAGTACTACAGTCATTAATTCAGTTTCTCAGTGCCTGGCTTTCTGATAGGTGAAGCTCTGGCATGGGTTTTTTTTTCCCTGATTATCTCTCTAGGCTAGAGGACAACAAATAAGGGATTATTTTCAATTAGTGGGGTGCAAGAAAGTGGGAATGTGCAGTGCAATAAATGCTTTGTGTGGATACTTATGTCAGAGCGCAAGGGCCGCCTTTGTTTTGCTTAACACACTGTCTCTGATGCGTATGTCCACACATGGATTTAATCAGAAAAATACAATGCAGAGAAAGCCCAAAGTAATAAACCCCCTGATAACTCTAGTTTTTCCCCCTCAGGTCACAAAGTCTTAAATGAAGGTAAATTGTATCCCAATTTTCATAGCTAAGTCTATCCAAATAAAACTTTAAGGTATATAATAAATTAGCAAGAATTACCTTTGATAGCCATCGCAAGAAAAAATGACTTATACTTGACACCCATTTAAGGCAGTCCAATGGTACGCTGAGAGAGAGCACACAGTAGGAACAATGTTGACACCTCTGTACTGGGAAGCTTACTCTACTGTAAATATGCGATTATGGCACATTTCTAATGGCTTTGTCCTGAACTTACACAAGGAATTTACCTGAAATGATTCACTGAGAGGTGTACAGCTGTTGTGTGTGGGCAGCTGAGTTTGAGCCATTCTTTGGAAAGGCAGATCTTCTGCTAGTGTTCTTCTACCTGGGTCTCAGATCTAGTGGCAGTCCCACAACATGCTATGGGTATGTCCCATCCTCAGACAGAACTAGCTATTGAGCAGTGTCACCACTACTTGTTTAAGGTCACTTAGTCACCTTCTCTTCCTTGAAGTTTTCATTTCTCACTGATGCTCAGTGTTCACCCCTGGAGATGGGACCCTGCCGTGTGCCTAATGGCTTACAACCTTGCAAAGGTTAGCGCAGTTAGCATGGGCCGGGGATAAAGCACACGCATGGGCATGCAGAGGCAAAATACTTTCAACACTATAGCTGCTGAGAGCAAGATTTGTAACCTTTCTTCACATACAATGCAAAGGTTTTGTTTCCCGGTGCTTAGGGTGCCTACCCCGGCTTCCCCATTAATCATTAAATGTTCCAGAGAGGAAAGAGAGGCACAGCATAGGGAAACTGCAACTGCTTGTGCAACCTGGAAAGCATTTCTAGTTGAATAAAGCACGATAGGTTCCTTGCAGTTAAGCAGGGACCTCCAACTCTTTAAATATATGCAGTAGCATTTAATCTGTTTCCAACATTTTACATTTTAAATTAAAATTCCACAACACACTACATCTGAAGCTGGCTATCTTGTAAGAAAAACAAGTAGTTTACTGATTTGTCTTTTTTCTTTTCTTTTCTTTTTTTTTTTTTTTTAAAGCAACATAGTATTTACAATGTTTACAAGAAGCAAAACAGAAATCCACATCTATACATGGAAAAGCTTTACCGGCATTCATGATGCTCCTTGATAATAGAACTAAAGGCGTTCTGATGTAAACTTGTCTTCACTCTTTTTTCCCTTTGTCTTCTGTTGCAAAACCAAACTCTCACAACTTCTTTCTCAAGATTGAGCCCCTCAGCCATCCTCATAATCTCCTGAGAAGAAGGCTTACTTTGTTCTCCAAAGTGCCTCTCTAGGGCTTCTTTGGCAGCGATACTGGATAAAGGGATAAAATGTCACCTTTAAAAACTTTTCTGAGACATTCAGGCTTTCACCACTAGTTCAGAAGAAGGGCCAAGTAAGAGCACCGAAGGTAGTGACTTGGGTTTTTTCCTCTTTTTCTACATAAAAGAAACCTCCAGAGCTTAAAGTGCACTGTAGTTCTTTGCTGACACGGACAGCATCACATCATACAGAATTTCAGCACAGAGTAATCTAAAGGCAAAACCAGCATCGAGTTTGGTGCAATTTCAGTGGTAATCGCGAAATGTTTGTGCTTCTTGATGTTCTCTAGGAGATATAGCTGCTAGCTAGACATGAATGGGATTGCCCGACCACCCATTCTGTCCCAGTCACAGCAGTGTCGGGGGGTTCAGCAAACGCACATTACTGGGGTTACCTGGTGTACTGAATCATTTGGGTTTACAAAGGGGAAGAGCTCCATCACTTACAATTTGATAAATGTATCAAGCTCTGCACCTCCTTTTGTTATAAAGAGGGCACAAGAGTATTTCTAGAAATCACAGAGATTACGGCAAGCTGTTTCAGCAATCATCGCCTTTTCGGAAAGCCTGCCTTAGTCTATTCCTCACA
>NW_009649568.1:1369221-1390062 GCF_000708025.1 Charadrius vociferus
TTTCCTGATTTCCAGATAGAACTTGCTTCCTCTTCGTGTTACAGATTCTCAGAAAACGAAGAGTATCTGCGACATGCTGGTGTGCCACAAGGATGCATCCAAAACTGGCTTCAGCAGTAGCTGTAATGTCTTTGGACACAAGAGGGCACTTCATGCATTATTCTGGAAATGCGGTGCAGGTATTTCTGGTACAGAAATACACAAAAAGTATCAGCTGGAGTTCTAGTTCTTTCATTACTTCATCTGTAATATGTTGCTGGTCTTTCATTTATAGGTCTGTCCGGTTTGAGCGACACAGGACTAATTTCTCTTTTGGTAATTTTACTTTTCATTAAGATCTCTTCTAACACTTGGGAAAACTGCACTTTTAGAAGACTCCAGTGTCTGAATTTGTGAAAATATTTACTTTATAGCCAGCTATGGTGTGTGAGTTTCAAAGTCTCAGTGTTTTTGAGCTCACCAGCTGCAGGGATGAGGAGGAGTGAGACCTGGGCACCTGACCCAAGCTGGCCAACAGGGTTATTTCATACCATGAACATCCCATTCAATATAAATTAGGAAGTTTGCTGTGAAGTTTGATCTCTCTCTCTTGATGGCTGCCATCCTGAGAACTTGTTGTCCCAGTGCCAGACCCCTGAGGCCTTCCCTTCCTCTCGAAGATGTAGCACTCACAGTGTCTGACACTTGCTGTCCACTGCTGGGAGCACAGGGCTTCCTACTGAGATAACTGGCTGAGTATAATCCTCATGTATTTTACATTGCTATCGGGATCAATACGGGTTCCTTAGTATTACTAATGTCAATTATTTAGTCTTATTCTATTAAATCTGTTTATATTTCAGCCCTCAGGTTTCCTTGTTTTTTCCCAATTCCCTTTCCCGGGTGGGGAGGGGTCATCGGGTGATAGAATAATTGTCTAAATGACAATAAATTGTGGGTTCTTCAAACCATAACAAGGTCTGTTTCACAATATTTAGTAACATTACTAAAACTGCATAATTAATAGTATGTTGTTCCGTACACACAGAAGTATAGAAACATCATTGGTTTTGACTAACAGTTTCACAGGCTTTCTGATCAAAGTAAAAAAGAAAATGACTTCCACAAATTCAAATTAAGTAGTTTTCACTCAGGGTATGACTAACCTAATTTATTTAGTGAGACTTTTTTTTTTTTATGTCGAGTTTGGCTTCAAATGTCCTTTAAGATTTGCTAAGAGTACGGCTGCAGTTCGTATAAAGTCCATCTCACTGACTAGTTTGAGGTCTTTAAACCAAGGTTCTATATGCCTTCAAAGGAACAATTAATATTTTCTTACTACATGGGATTTGGTACTGAACTTTCCCTCAATTATCTGTGCCCTTGACAATCTGCCATATTTGATACTCCCAGAGCAGTGGAGTTAGATGAAAAATCAGGAATAATTAAAAAATGCTTAATATGAGGACTGATTTCCTCAATAGCTGTTAAAAAATAACACCAAAACACACCATGTTAGATGAGCAGTCTTCGGTGGGCTCCTTTAGCCAGAGGAAAACACCTAGGACAGAGGTGCTCTGAACTCATAGCTCTTATGCAGGCCATACTGCAGAAGCTGGCAAGGTCTTGGCACTGCAGCTCAAATCCATACTGGTTTAGAGATAAGCTGAGAGAGGAAACTGGCCTCCCAAGAGTAAAACTTCATCCCTTGTGAGGTGCTGTGATGAGCAAATGAGCTATGGAACATCCCACATGCCCAACTCACTCCTAACTGAGGGGCATCCCATCAGAGGAATATTTACTTCAAAAGTCAGAGAAAAATCACATCTTCATTTTACTCCTTATATCAAAGGCAATATGCCTCAAAAAAGAAGTCTCAAGTTGAACGTGAAAGGAAAAGGTACATGTTGTGGCTGTGGTGTTCTGAGGTTGTGGGACAGTAGAGCAGCCTTTGCCTCTGGGAGACGGCACGGCACATCAGGAAGGATCCCTGTGCAAAGAACAGGCACTTCACTGTAAGAGGTAGGGCCTGGCAGCACCAGGGCTGTGCCCGGAGGCAGCTAAATTCCCTTCCTGTGGAGAAATGCTACAGCTCCTTGTAGGTCCCTTGAGTGAATTCTTCTTCACCAAAGATTAGAAGAGTCTGAGATATCCAAAGGAGAAGGAATTACCCCATGTTCTCCTTTTGCCTATTTGGTATTGGTTTTTGTAATATGATTTGCCAGCCTACTTGATTTCCATATGGAATTGAGGCTAGGTAGATGGTAGTCGCTGACCACCAGAGATGTCAGAAGCAAGAAACGAAGATTTCCAGTACAACCGCCTTTTTTTCCATTTGGCTCATTAAAGTGCTTCTTTGGGAACTCCAAACAATGCAATCACAGCAGATAGGGACGAGGATCCTATATTATGTTTAAAAGCTTGCTCTCAAAGTTCCCAGACCTCAATGCTCTGGCAAAATAACGCAATTTGTTTTGGTATAATGTACAACCTCCCAAAATGAAAAGAAGGGTGCTCTGATACCTTATTCCCTATATAGGCGTCGTCAAATTTGGGCAGAATTGGAATAAAATATTTTTTCATATTAAAGTATGTTGTCATATGTTGAAAAAAAAGTCTTTAATTGGGAAAAGTAGTATATTTGTGACGAATTGGGGTTTTGGAGGGTTATGCTGTTATTTTTCACTGGAAAATAGTAAAACATTTTGAAACATTAGCTATAGAGATTCATTAATGGAAAATAACACTTTGATTTCAAGCCCAAGAAAAAGAAGCATCTTAGCCAAAGGGGTAGCATGTAACACCCTTAATATTTATTACCTTATAGTGGTTCTGCGCTTCCTCTTCCGCTCATTCACTCCCACTTTTTCATTGTATAAAGCTGCATTAAAAACAAAAGACAACCAAACCCAGCAGTTACCTTCACAGGGGATGGAAAGCAAGCACATCTCCAGAAAAAAAGTCCCTTTCTTTGAAGACAGAAGTGAGCTATCCGATAATGCCACTGAATAAGAGCAGCACCACACATAGGAGCATTTTTTGATTCGGTTGGTCATTGTTTTACCTCCAGCTATAAATATTTATAAGCAACAATTGTGTGCCACCAGTAAAGCTGTAAACAATGCTGACTCTGTGCCTATGTACCTGAGGAGCCGTACTTCAGCCCCCTCCTTTTTAATTCCTTCTACACTCTGGAGTACAGTCTGGGGAGATGGAGTCCATTTTCATACCCCTTGGCTGACCCTCTTTCTTCAGACATACAGCCTTGGCTCCCAACCCCATTTATTCATCTGCTTCTTCCACCCCACTTTCTAATGGACGAGTGCCCCCTCACTTTTCAGGGGCCGCTGCCTGCATGCATGATCTTACCCCGCAGCTCACGGCTGTAATGCTGCTCAGGCAGTCAGCAGCTGCTGCCCACCCCAAACCTCTTACAACCGATTCTGGCAATCTGCCGGCCACATTAGGAGAGCTGCTGGTTTCTAGTGCAGTTACAGAGGAAGGAAGCTTTCTACATTTGGTTCAAAGGAAACTGAAGTATGTGGCAGAAGCAGCTGTTTAACAACGTTTCCTACTGTTGAATACAATAGCAAATCCAAAAAGTAGCGTTAATATCATCTCCTTTTTCTTCCCATGCCAGGTGAGCGTTGCACAGTGGTAGTCCTGGCTTTCGCTGTCACCTCCAGGCATACTGCTTCCCAGCATCACACTTCATCTGGCTGAAAAGGTTGTTCTTTAAAACAACCCATTTCTTTTAAATCAGCCAACCTGTTCTAATATAGGCTTTGCCCAGTGAACCGCATGACTCTTCCTGCAACTGGAAAGTAACTGGGCAAAAGGAAGGGAATCCCCTAGCTGGAAAAAGGTCTCATCAAAAATCTCTATGCCATGCTATTCTTCTTCAGAGTTTAAAGACCACTGCCTCAGCTGAACTCAAATCCTTTCCCCAAGGCCACATCTTGTATGCCAGAGGCTGGGAAGGAAGTCCTTTGCTAGTGAAGAATCCCCATACACTAAATGGGCTGTTCCACAGATCCTAATCACAGCTCTGACCTGCGCTACAGCAGTGGAGCCAGTTTGCTGGGATGGAACTGAAAGAAATTACTTCCAGTAGGCCGAGTAATATTTCTGCTATTCTGTACACTCCATGCATTTCAGTTCGCCCCTCCTTGCTCACCCAAAAAAAAGATAACCACAATTTAATATAAGCACACCTTAGTATTTAAAGCTGGTAAAGCAAAACCTTCAGTCTATGGAAGACACGTACCAGTCCTTCAACATATATATAGGATTCTGGTTTAAATGCAAATCAATATTTAGAGGATTTCAATTCTCTACCTCCTACTTGTTCTGCTTCCTCCAGCCACTTGGAGAGTATCGATTTCAGTTTGCACGCGTTCTTGAAACTCAGCTGCAAGTTTTCAAACCGGCAAATAGTAGTTTGGCTGAATTCAGAGCCGTGCACAGCAGCCAGTGCTTCTCCAACGTTGGTTTGTGTATAACCTGTCAAAAATTAAGAGAAATAAGTCACTTTGGAGCTTTCTAGAACCGGTTACTTTCCTTGAGACACTTAGCTCTTCACTACTGACTTTTATGACCAGCATGTGCCTGCAGTGTCTTCAGGATGGGCTTTCTGCAGAGGTCCCTGTGGCTGACTCTGAGCTCACCTCAGAGATGCGTTCAGTCTCCTGTTGATTTCAGTGGAGTTTTACACTCTAAGATTAGGGATTTGAGAAGGATGCAGACACCCTGTATCTTTCTTTCTATAGATGGTGCAATGGCAACACGCTAATCCCTGGCGGCACTGCTGGTCTCCTCTTACATGTTGCAACAACGAAGTTGAGTAATCAGAGAAATGCTACAGTTTCCATGCAGACACTGACTTTGTAGCAGCAGCTCCCCGTTCAGTGCTCTGAATGCGTATCTGCCACGTTCAGGGGTCTGGATAGTCGTCCTCCCTTCCTGCCTCTGCGCCAGAACCGACAGAATCTCTTTAGATGCTGAATGTCTTACGAGGCAGCTTTTTACCTCCGTTTTGATTGCACTAACTCGGTGTCTCTCAGACTCAGACCCACAGCCCGTATTAACTCTGTCTTCCCTTCTAAAGCTCAACCTCAGATTAGTTTTCCTGTGCAAAGTGGTTTTTCTCCTCAGACCATTAAGCCCAGTCTTATAGGCTCCATGTCATTTGTTCGCATCAGAGGAAGTTTTGTTCCCTCACAAATTCAGGATGAAGATGCAGTAATAATTACAGTGATTAACAGCATGGGGCTTAGCAAACCTTTTTGTTGCTGTGGTTCACATTAAGTACATGATATACAGCAAAACTAACTAAGCTGCAAATGCTATTTTAAACTCTAAATTTTTGTTTCAGTCTTTATTTTTACACTGCAAATGGAACACACTATCTTTCTAGCTGTTGAGGTAATGCATAGATACCTGTAACAACCTTATAATTTTTTTACATTTATAAAGCTAGAATTTTGGAGGATGCCCTATCTTGTAATGATACAATGTAATGTTATAAGCGATGATGTAAAAATCGCAATTCTTCATGCAGAATACCCAGTGTTCATAAGTGGGATGAATATGCAGTACCGAGTGGTTTTGGTTCTTTTTTTTCAGTACAGTTCAAACAAGTATGAGATAGGATTTTACTTTGCGATGTACCTCAATCCTTCTGTGGAAAGGAGAATTTCCTACAGATGAGAAAAGCAGGGATCAGTCCACCTTTGTCCTCAGCTAGGACTACCCAGTGAAGGAAAAGCAGCTCACCAGAGACCCTCCAATGAAATCCATCTTGCATCAGCCCCAGTAGTTATCAGCTAGCAACAAAGATACCAGTTGCTGCTGTCCCTGTGCCTTGGCACAAGAAAACAAAATAGGAAGAGAAGCTTCCCACTGGTATGAAAGATTTGCCATGGATGTCACCCATCTTGTGTACTAAAATGACATTGCACCATCTTGTGAGATGGAGCACTTCATGGCCATAAGAGGTGAGAACGTGTGTTGCCCTAAGTTGCAGAAATTTTGGGGCTGTGCAAAGTAATGCACCTGCTACTGAATGTAATTTAATGAACAGCAATAATTTTCTCTGCACTTAAGACAAATAATTGAAGGGCAGAAAAGTTCAAAGTTACTTTCTGCGAACTAAGTTGCAAAAAACTGAAGTTCATTAATTCTGTGCAAGTCTTCTAGGAATGGAGAAATCTTGGCAGTGCAAGGCAGGATTAGAGTTATGATTAGACAACTGCACAGGCTAGAACGTAAAACGTTCAGAAATAATTGGGCTTCAATTGGAATTTTTCAGCCTTTTGTTTGTGGACATAAATCACACACCCAGCTTAATTCTCCGCAGCTTGAATTCATTAGCAAATTTCTCCAGTTCCCTGATTTCAGGGGAGTCCATGTCAATGGGCTCTTCGACAGACTTGCTTTTTCTGCGGAACTCCTGCTTGAAGTCTGCAGCGGTGGGATCGTCTGCGAGGAGGGACTGGTGCATAGACGTGAAGCTGTGGCCCAGGGCACAGGAGCTGGTGCTCAGGGCGTGCTCCGGGAATTTATAAAGGCAAGGGGTCAGGCTACCTGAGAAACGCCAAAAAGAAAATGCAGAGCAGTTATTCTTCACTGCTATGCAATAAAAACACTCCTTCATCATCTCATAACCCATGTCTGTAATATTTATTATATAACAAATGCAAAAGTATCCAAGAGTGAGGATGTCCTAGGAGATAACGGTCTCTTCTCTTGTCCCCATACATGAAAACAAACCAGCATCCACTTTCACAGGCCAAAGCTATTCTATTTCATAGCAAACTGTGACACACTTAAATAAAATGGTAAACGGTCCAAACTTAAGCAAGTAACAATCTGAGGCTTCAGCTGGCACAACAAGATTGACTGATCTATGTCATTTTGAGCACCTAAAATGTGCCAGTTTGTATTTTCTGGTACAAAGAATATTTTCATGTAAATACCATTTGATGCTCAGACAAGATAATATCTTGGTTTAGCTTTAGCATAAAATTTGTTTGAGGAAAGTACACAGGTAAGAGCTCAAAGAGGAAAAAAAAAACAACCAAACCCAAATCAAAACACACTCAGAATGACCATTTTGGCTTAAAAAGAAATTACTCAAGGGAAAAACAAAACTATCTTATGCTACCTTTTGCTCATAAATATCAGGCTTAACTTGGAGATTCAGTTACAAGTGAAGGCTGTGTTTTCACTAGGTGTTGTACATAGAGCTAAAGAGTCTCTGACCGTAAGGGCAGAAAAAATCATTGGAGAAATATTAACTCTTCAGTGTATCTGAAGCAGCCAGCAATTCCAGGTACTCAGGACATCCTTCACAATTTTCTAAATTACACGAAACTCTGTAGCAGCACTCAGAACTTCATTAACCTCCCACCCCTTCCTCCATTTTCTTTTCTTGTCTTCACTGCCCCTATTGCTCTCACCAACATTGGAGGTTCTAAGACCATAAGAATATTTTATACACTTCACACAGGATAACCACAAAAAAAAAAAAAAAAAAGTTTTCTCAAAGAATAAAGGAAAAGACTAAAAAAGGGAAGGACTTGCTTTGCAGGGTGCTGACACTGTTTACCACATTGGGATGAGGCATGCTGCATGTCTGTAAGATGCGACTCTGGGAAAGACTTGCTGATAGCATCTCTGGAGTTGCAGGCTTGATGCCTAAAAAAAAAAAGTAAGGGTAAAAAAAAGAAAGGAGAAAAATCGAGATGTACTTATTTTGGAATAATAATAATAATAAAAAAAAAGAACAACTGAGCAATACTTTTTTTTTAATACCTATTCACTTTTCCAAGGGAACAATGCCAGGAATGTTTGCCATAGACACATAAATGCACAAGGAAATACAAGCATTTGGGCATTTGTACACTGTGAAGGAAATCTAACCTCTGTCCCTAAAAAGTCCCTATTCAGATGTATTTGTCTATGCTGACTTACTCTAATATTTCCTTCATTCGTAAGTGAAATAAAAAGCTAAGTTTCATTTTGGATTAGCTTAGTCTCATGATTATTTCCTGCGAGTTATGTTTCACAGAATCATCTAGGTTGGAGGGGACCTTTAAGATTGAGTCCAACCATTAACCTAACACTACCAAAACCACCACTAAACCATGTCCCAAAGCACCACATCTGCCCATCTTTTAAATAGCTCATGGGATGGTGATTCAACCACTTCCCTGGGCAGCCTATTCCAATGCTTAACAACCCTTTTGGGGAAGAAATTTTTCCTAATATCTACCCTAAACCTACCCTGGTGTAACTTAAGGCCATTTCCTCTTGTCCTATCACCTGTTACTTGGGAGAAGAGACCAACATATGTCTCGCTATAACCTCCTTTCAGGTAGCTGTAGAGAGCGATAAGGTCTCCTCCTCAGCCTCCTTTTCTCCAGGCTAAACAACCCCAGTTCCCTCAGCTGCTTCTCATAATACTTGTTCTCTAGACCGTTCACCAGGTTTGTTGCCCTTCTCTGGACACGCTCCAGCACCTTGATGTCTTTCTTGTAGAAAGGAGTCCAAAACTGAACATAGTATTTGAGGCGGGTCCTCACCAGTGCCAAGTGTAGGGGGGAAAATCACTTCCCTACTCCTGCTGACCACACTATTCCTGATACAGGCCAGGGTGCTATTGGCCTCATTGGCCACCTGGGCACACTGCTGGCTCATATTCAGCTGGCTGTCAACCAACACCACCAGGTCCTTTTCTGCCAGGCGGCTTTCCAGCCACTCTTCCCCAAGCCTGTAGTGCTGCGTGGCGTTGTTGTGACCAAAGTGCGGGACCCGGCACTTGGCCTTGCTGAACCTCATACCGTTGGCCTCAGCCCATTGATCCAGCCTGTCCAGATCCCTCTGTAGAGCCTTCCTACCCTCAGGCGGATCAAGACTCCCGCCCAGCTTGGTGTCATCTGCAAACTTACTGAGGGTGCACTCAATGCAGATCATTGATATTAAACAGAACCAGCCCCAATACTGACCCCTGGGGAACACCACTTGTGACCAGCTGCCAACTGGATTTAACTCCATTCACCGCAGCTGGGACTGGCCATCCAGCCAGTTTTTCACTGGGTGAAGCATATGCCTATCCAAGCCACGAGCAAGCAGTTTTTCCAGGACAATGCTGTAGGAAACGGTGTCAAAAGCTTTACTAAAGTCCAGGTAGACAACGTCCACAGCCTCTCCCTCGTCCACTAGGTAGGTTCACCTTGTCATAGAAGGAGATCAGGTTTGTCAAGAAGGACTTGCCTTTCATGAACCTGTGCTGACTAGGCCTGATCACCTGGTTGTCCTGCATGTGCGATGCAATGACACTCAGGATGATCTGCTCCATGACTTTCCCCGGCACCAAGGTCATACTGACAGGCCTGTAGCTCCCTGGATCCTCCTTCCAGCCTTTGTGGATGGGTGTCACATTTGCTAACCTCCAGTCAATTGGGACCTCCCTGGTTAGCCAGGACTGCTGATAAATGATGGAAAGTTGCTTGGTGAGCACTTCTGCCAGCTCCATCAGTACACTTGGTTTATTTGGTTCATGATATTATCTCATTGACTGCTGCTTGAACTTGCATGGAATAAGAATTCATTCTTCTTACTCAGCCTGAGACATGGAAAACTGAGCATGATGTTAGCACACATTCATGAGTGTAAAAATCCATGACCGTGTGTATGACCCTCCTTCTGAATTCAGCTATTCTTCCATTATGCCACCATTTTATTTTATAGCTCCAGTCAGGGCTCCATCACCTCAAGTACTGGTAATATACAGGTATATTGGGTACATCATACCTGGTTCCTCAAAAAGTGATGATCACCAGGGGAAGGGGACATAGGTGAGCAAAAAGAGCAGCACTGTCCCAGTCTTGTCGAGAGAAATAAAATACAGGGCGACTTCCTGAGAGATGCAGAAGTTTGGGGAAACTGGGTACTGACCACTAATTTCCTAACCCTTTTTCTAGTGCCTTAACCCCACTCCTGTCTTCTTTAAGCTACTGTCTTGAATCAATCCCTCTAAAGGAAAACTGGCCAAAATCAACATGCTTATAGCTCACCCAATTGAGAGAACGTCTCTTACCTGCCATCACCCCGTAGGTAGATGGTTGATTTCCATAATGACAGGAAGGCACAGAGTAATGAAGGCCTGCCGAAGCGTTTCCCGAAGTTGTCATGGCAAAGCAGATATGGGAGCATATAGGAGTTTGGATCAAAGACAAAACAGACGGGACTGGTGAGAAAATGTGTGAGGATACAAGACATAGCCTTTACATTCAGAGGCAGACAGTATCCTTGCATGCAGTTTTGGTGTGCATTCAGTAAGCATTTAACTCTGGGCCATAACCATCCGGTTAAGACTGCTGGAAGTCCAGACACTTGGCCAGGTCGCACCAGACAAAGCTGCCAGTATAAATAGTGAGATACTCTCTGAGCCAAGACCAGAAATTCTCATGCTGTGGTATTGATGCATTATTTTTAGTATAACCTATGGGCATAATCTGATTTACGTATACTACTGAGCAAGGAAAGCATTGAACTATCCAGTAGGAGACCAGTTCCTCTCCCCACCCAACTTCCACACACCATTTCATTTAATCTTACATAAAATCTTGCTCTATGATCCCAGAAAATTGATTGGCTTCACTATCATGCAAACTCCACAGTGAACACAGGCATCAAGAAAGGCAATATTTTATGCATGCCTAAGACCTGGGTTTCCAAAAGCAGCAATTTGGGACACTTGTTTTGAGGCATCCAGAAGTTACATTTTCTTAAGTGTCAAGCCACCAAAAATATTCCAGAGTGTTTTGGCAAGGTGGTAGGGAAACAGAATGATAGACTCTGGGCTCTTCTAAAAAGTTAGGTTTAAATCAATGTTTTCTATCATCAGCACCAACACACAATTAATTTATCTCCAGTGTTTTCACAGGGGTGTCTCAGATCTGTGCTCAGTAATCACCAGTGCCTGAAGAATCAGACAATTTTTTACTGAACACAAAATGAGAGATATGGCTGTTTCTCATGCATAAGTAGGCACAGAAATGCACATTCTGTCCCCTCTAACAACTACTGTAAAGTATAATATTAAAAATTCATGTTAGTGAACATTCAGATATGTAAAATTGTAATTCAGAGCACACATTCCAGTTGCTCAAAACAAGATAATCAATTAGGGATTAAAATTTCTGGTTTTTACAACTGTAATCATAACAGTAAAATATCCTGTTTAGATACACTTACACAGATATAAAATCTACTAAAACAGGCATGCTTATACTAGCATAAAATGTACCAAAAATAAAAACTGCATTAATAACATTAATGCATTTAGAGCAATGCAACTTTTCTGTTGAGATAAAATCTTTCCTCCCTATTATTTCATAATCCACGGACTAATTTTTATGCATAAAAAAAACATTTTCAACTTGCTAATAAGGATTAAAAATTACATAGTAAGGATGATACTATTTAAATTAAATAATAACAATTAAAGTGTTAAGGATACTGCCGAACATCAGCTGTATGACATGGTATAGTATTTGAACGAAAGTATATTCACCTCTATTTTGTGATGCAGAATTGTTACATGCATTTCAAAAAATGTTGACATTGAACATAAGTCATCATTCAAAATTCTTTTGTGTCTACTTTATGCACAAATTCTCCTTAGATGCTTTCACAAAGGTGGCATTTTTTTATTACAATTTCTGAATCTATGTACAAAATTTGTAAACCTTTACTCATTATAGTCAGCACCCTCTGTCACTGCTTCCATTCTCACAGGGTCACTTGCTAGATGTGATCCTGCTAACAAAATTCCCACTGACTACAGTGGTATTTGTCCTTGGGTGGGAACTGCAAAATATCAAAACCCAAATCTGAAGCAGATGAACAAGTATTTTTGGCTGGCTGTCGCCATATACTTTTTATTATGAATCAGATGAATCTAGAAAATACTACTGTGATACAGATACATAAATTTGGCCTCATACAAAATTTAAATTCTTCTTTTCCCTACTGCCACTGCTACCCAACAGTCATATTAGGATATTTTGAACCTCCTGCTTAATGTATAAGATCCTGTTATCTATCACCAGTGCTTAGTTTTCATTAGTTACAGGCTTTTTCTTCTTATTAAAATGGTTTATTACCAATGCCTTTCAGGAGAAGGCTAGTTTCTTGTTAAGACTCCAAATGAAATTTTTACCTTAATGCAACTTCAAATAAATCAAAACTATTGCTTTTTCTGTTCCTGAAAGCTTTCCATCAAGAATTCCTGTATTCTAGAACCCTGCTTCTGCAGGTTGAAGGCTGCAAGAAAACTCTCTTTCTTTCTCTGTCTCTCTCTCAGATAGTTCAATGATTACATAGTCCTAGTATTTAAATGCAATTAATTGGATTATATACGCAAATACCGAAAATTCAAAAATAATGTTGAGACTTCTGCCACCAATTTTGAACATCCCACTTAAATCTTGGTCTTGATTCAGTATGCAAAATGCCTTGTAAAGCAATTCCCCAAATGATATTTAGACCTGACCTGTTTTAAATACATTTCCTGTTTAAAGTACTTCAAAGTACTTTACACTTTCAAATAATTTACATAACACTTGTCACTGATAACTATATAGTCATAACAACAGTGAGAGTGTTTGAGCCTGATCTAAGTTTATGCATTGGTAGCATCCTTGAGCTTAATCTTGTAACAAACTTAGACAAAGCTACAAATTTAGCTAAAACACAAACATTTGGGGTTTCCCTGATTTATTCATCATGCAGAGTATTGTGAAAATGCTTCCATTTTAATGCAGTCCCAATCACACATAGCATTGATACAAAACACTTTAAATATTGCAGAACTCGATGAACATGTATCATCCAAAAGCCTTACAAATGAGAGTTACTGAGAGCAAGATTATTTTTAAAAAGTACCTGTAGACACAACATTGGTGGCATGGTTTGAAACCGGCAGGCACTCTGCGGCGCTGTGATGCATTATCAGAGGCAGAGAGGGAGAAGAGTCAGAATTCAAGGGTACAAAGGTGTCAGATGAAGCAAACGCTTGGCAAGTCATACCCTCCAACAGGCAAGAGAGCCGCTTGCCCCTGTTTTCTAACAGAACAGATCCTGCACGATTAACGGCAGCTCAAGCTCTATTCCAGCTTTTTTTACCTGCATATACATATACAGGAGGGCTCCAGAGCACAGGGAGGTCGTGTGCAGGTATTTATACCACTAGGAAATCCCTTTATCCATTTTAATGTTCTTTTCCCAGCAATATTGCTATACTGCTATAGAGCCTCCTTCCTTCCCACACAAACACAATACGTGTCCAATTAATGGTGGGGAAGAAGAAGGAAACCAGAGATGTGATTTGACAGATATTTTCAATTAGGTCTTTTGTGAAGAACAATGACCAGAAAAAAATATAGGAGTATCGTCTCCAAAGTCAGTAGTGATGAGACAGGTATGTTTAATGCTAAGTAGGTTTCCGCAGTTAACACCTGCCCCCAAAATCTCATCTGGGCAATTGTCTGGAAGGCAACCCAGCTGAGAGCTCAATCAAAAGTCTGCAAAAGTCGAGAACCTATAGCAAAATAATATAAATTAACCTAATTCTCAGCAGTTGCACAGAGGTCATTTATCTTAACGTATACGAGCATAAATCAGAGATGTGTAATATGGAGCAGCTGTATGCAGGAGGAAGTTTCTAAACAGATAGCTTTACATAAGCATGAAGTGCTAAATGTTTATCTAAGGTAAACTCTTGAAAGAGCCCATAGCATCACATAGAACTCACTCACAGTTCCTATTATTAATTTATACTACCACAGCATCTACAGTTGCATCCAGAAGGGCCTGGTCTTTATTGTTCTATATGCTAAATAAAAGCAGGATCTTTTCTCAAAGAATTTACTAAGTGATTTGTTGACATGAGATTGGAATTACTTTGGAGCAGTAAAGAACATACTGGTTACCCTAAAAATGATGAAAATTACCTCAGTACACCATAGTCACATATTCTATATATATGCCATGCATTTTAAAGGAAAAAATGTCACAGATGGTCTATTTAATTTATTTTTACTTTGTAGGAGGTAAAATATATTATGTGAAGGTTTGGGGGATTTTTTTGTGGTCTTTTTTTTCTTTTTTAAGGGGTTATTGTGTGGGTCTTTTTTTTGTGATCAAAGATGGTTTGGTTAGACCTTTTATTATTATTTTATGTAAAGATAATGATACTTTCTGTGTATTTGATATTCCAAACTGGTTTAAATGTCTGAATTAGGATTTTGACAGCATAGACTTCAGATATGTGACATGGGATCAATCATACATGTCGTTGTGTTATTTTTCATGGATTATTGAAGAAAACTGGTATTACATTGGGCCATTCTGTAGAATCCTTGATATTATCTGTAAATGTGTTTTGGGCAAGGCTGTTTCTGAGGTTGTTGAGAAATTTCAGAATTACTGCATAAGGCAAATTGCACATGTGCTTTAACGGTGGTGAAGCTCTATGTTCATAACTACTATCTATACATGCACTTTCATGTTCAAATCTACAAAAACTTTAAAATAATCATTGCAATATTGTGGAAGATATTGTCATCAAATGAACTGCCATCTGTATTACTTTGGACTTGGCCCAGTATATATTAACGTTTGTGGATTCATGAGTATGCTGGCTAATAAGTGAGAATCAAGTCTTAAACTCCAGCATTTCATTCAGCTAAGGGTATATTTGGAACCCATATGGTTCTCAGATCAGAGCATGGCACTGAAGGAAACTATGGCAAAAGTCAACAATGATAACATTTAACAGCCTACAGACTATAAACAGTTCTCAAATGGTATATCCTTCTTATGACACAAACAATCTTGTTAGCTCCAATGGCAGATGTGTAATGCTCAGCCAGAGTGCTATGCATAAACTGTTACTCAAGTGAGTGGGAAATTCAGCAATTACTTTAAGCATTTGCACCTCTGGTGACCTTTTCTCCCTCAGCAATAAGCATCACTCATCCACGAGGAGCTTCAGTCCACCTACCTACTGGGGTTTTGAAGCCATGGGAGAAAATGAAACACTAAGGAAAACTTTACAGCCCTGTCCTTGACAATTCTTTTTACTCAAATCTCAACAGGTAATATTTCTACTGCAAAGTCATACCTAGATGCAAAAAAGTTGTAGCTTGTCCTCAGGTACAAGATGGAGTCTCACTTCCAGATTTCCATTCCCTCCTGAGGTCAAGAGACTTACCTAACTTTGCCCAGGTGCTCAAGCTTTCCAGACCCGTATAGTGCATTAGAGGAGGTTGTAGTAGGTTCATGAAGGGTGGTCACCCACAAAAGCTGAGACCAAGAGAGTCTGGGAAAGCACATGCAGCCAGAGATCATGACACACTGAACTTTTCCTCAGAGTACAATAAAAAGCTGTTCTGTGACACCATCCCAGACACCACCTCAAATGAGCTTTTCATGCCAGTGCTATTTAGTGTTGCGTTTCGTCTTGCTGAATGCCTTGGATTTTTATTTTTATGTGTTTGTGCCACATTGCCTACTTCTCACTACAGGCAACAACTTCACTATTGTCCTTTTTGTTTTGATTATGACTGAGCTTTCGGTTGCATTTGGTTTAAATAAAAGTTATCTGATGGCTTTTCTGAGGATCCTGAATAGCTAGACTCTGTTACGGATACTAGGTATTTAACAAATTTCACGTTCATCAGGTAGAATAATAGGCCTCATTTCTAACAAAAGTAACACCTCTCCTAAGCTTTGTTACAAACCTCTGTGGTACCATGTTAAGTCTGTTACTACTTTTCTGTTCTGCCAAGAATTCCTTGGTGGTGAAGCCCTGTCAAGCCAGTCACGCTCAGCTGGTTGGCTGGGCTTCAGATTGTCTTACCCAAAGTTATCCTATGGCTCTGTATATCATAATTTCATGGTCAGTTTCAAAACTCTGCCTCATAGTAGAAGGATTTTGCTGATACTTGCTCTTCTTATCCCAACTCTTATTTAGATCTGCAATAATAGATACTCTTTTGCTTGTTTTAGGGAGGTCCTGGGGCCACATGGATCTGAGAAGTGCCTCCTTACTGCCATGCTGACATCTCAGGAACTTGTGCCAGGCCTTTGTCCAAGGAGAACTCCATTCTGGCCATGAGAATGTGCTAATCATAAGAAAAAAGGATGTTACAGTGCTAATCTCCTATGTCAAGAAACAATCAGACTTTGGGACTGGAGAAGTCAGGTTGAACTAACAGCAGTTTCTCTCCTTTGACTATGCTCACAGAAGACCCAAGTTTTTTTCAGACTGGTAGACCACAAATGAGAGGCCTGGAGCAACGGGATGTTTTTTGTTTGTGTCCTGGTTTGAGGTAAAACAGGACCAATTTTGGTCAGTGATTTTACTTTTTAGCTAGGCCTCTTCTAACTGCTGAAATTAACAGCATATTGTGCAGACACTGTTTGCTCTCAGAGTGATAAGACCTACATTTATAGCTGATGCCCAGGCATGGTATGCAGGGAGGCTCTTGCTTATACTTATTGCTATAACACCCAGGGCCAGCTTTGTTACTTGCCCCGTTGGAGAGTCGGAAGCAGAAAAGTGTAGAGGGGTCCTAACTGTGGGGAGGAGCAGACAGGACAGGTGACACAAAACTGACCCACAGGTTATTCCATCCCATCTGCCTCATGCTCAGTATAAAAGGTGAGGGATCAAAGGGTCAGCCCTTCTTCTTCAGTGGCCAGCATCCGAGGAGGACTCTGTCTCTTAGTCTGCTTTTAATCCCAATCCTGAATCCAGATCCAGAATCCAGTTCCCATCCAGTGCTGAGTCCTGTCTGGGACTTCCCTGGTGCCAGCCGGTGTCATGATTGTCATCCTGGGAGCTTGATATGGTTTTGTATGTATTTCATTATTTCTTTTTTACTTTATTATTAATATTTCATTAAAGTAGTTTAGTTCCTTCTAAACTCATAATTCTTTTTTTCCCTCCTCTGCCTCTTTCTCTGAAGAGAGGTGGAGAGGAGTATCTGTTGCTTGCCCTATGGCTGGTTCATCCCAAACCACGACATTTGGTTGGTTGGTTGTTTTTTAAAAAAAAAATCTTAATCTTACAGCACTGTAAAGGCTACTCAAGGTACTTTCTAATCTCTTCAGAAATCAACAGGATGTGCCAGTTTATCTACAGCCTTTGAGCAGAAATATTCCCCCTTACCTTGCTATATGACCTATATCTGTCCTCGCTCCAAACCGCATTCTTTAGACAGACCTTAAAAAGAAAGACAGGACTGCCCTAATTATGTACTAATAAAACCCAACCACCATCTCAGTCTCAACACTCAACATCCCAAGTTTGGACAGCTTAAGGAAACCAAACAGATATGTCCTTTTCTGGCAAGAGAGTGCCTTATGAATTAGAAAGTCTTCACTGGACATTATCAAGTGGGCCAAGTAATATACATGGAAGTCATTATACCCAGAGACCCCTCTCTTCCTTTACTTCTGAACTGTCTTCTAGTATTTAAAAAGGAAAGAGTAGCAGTTAATCTGAAGGTTTCTGGTGTGAATTTCAGACCTGCAGCCACTGACTGAAAGAGCATCCCTTTTCTACTTACAAGAGCCCTTAAAAATTCAGTGGCGATTTTCTGCCCTGAGACACAGACCCCCATTCTCCATTTGGATGGTGATATGATCTTGGAAAATGTCACAGTAAAGCCCATCTGTCCACTCCTGAATCCTCAGCTGAAAATGACCTTTTGAGTGGCTATTAATTCTACAAGGAAGACTAGAGAAAATGAAGATTTTAATGACAGTCCATTTTTACACTGTCCATTATGGCAAAATACTGAGCTCACTTTAATTTCTTCCCTTAAGTTATTTCCAATTTTTACTTCATGTTAGGTGGCTGAAGAGAGCCTTCAAAAACCCTTTGAGTTTTTGCTTAGACAGAATTAAGTTATCTGTTTTCATGGCGAAAAGATCCTTTCATATGGTTTTCTCAGCTTAGAAATAGCCTCTCATTGTAGGCTCTCAGAACTGGCTATAAGACAGCCAGGGGAAGCACTGTCATTTGCTCCACAGGAGCACTTCTGTTCCCAAAAGTTGGCCCCATGCTGATCGACAACATGGATTTTCATCCTCACCTTTGCCAAGCACTACATAATTGCAAAAGAAATCAGGCACAATTCAGATCCTTGGTAGCATCATTCATTCCTTCCTTTTTCCAGGTCTCCAAACCCTTTTCTAGATAAGTTGAAAATATAAAGCTTGTTCAAATAAAGAGCTGGTAGAGATGGAAGTCTCTACGAGCATAATCATTATGATACTCCAAAGGCTGAAATAAGTCCCATTGAAACAATCACCCACAGGTACATTGGCACCCTGGAGAGGGAGTGTGTGTATGGAAATATGTATACACCACACTCATATATATATCTGTCTCCCAATAATGCACCTCAGAGAACCTCTGGTTCCTTGGGAAGTAAGCTTCACTTTCACCTTTACTGCACAGGGGGTGGGGGATCTTTAACTCCTTCTATTTCTACAATTTGCATCCTGTCACTCCTGTACATTTTTGCACAATGTACTTGTATGTAAAAATTCCTCTGTTGTACGTTTCATTTTTATGAAGAATACCTAACTTCCCAGTTTTTAATTCCATAATTTCATGGTTAGTTTTCACTGGGTTGGCTAAAAGCTATAAAATAAATAGAACAGGAAAAGAAAACTACTTTCTGACTTGTTTCTATTTTGCCAGTAACAGTCTTTTGCAGATATGCTATAAAGCAACAGGTTGAGCACTTTCCATCTGCATTCCAGATTTCCAAAAAGTCCCAGATCTAGTGGGCCTTTCAGATGTATCATTCCTTTGAGGAGGATATTTTCTTAATTCATTTTACTACTGACACACTCTGCACTGCTCAGCGATCACGCAAAGCTGAGGAGGCTGTCGTAACTGTCCCGCATGAAGCATCCAAGCTCTGCCGGCTCTATGCCACGTAACAAGAGCATCTGCAAAACACAATGGAGACCATTTCACATGCACAGGGGCTCTAAGAAATCCTTACTGAAACAGCAACTGCACAGTTCCTCCTCTCCCCACATCAACGTGGCAGCACACTTGGGCCTCAGCTCCCAGGCAGAGATACTCTATCATTGCTGCACAGGCTACATTGGAGAGCTGGTCTGTGAAGCCACAGTCATGGCGAGGGTAGCCCCTTAAATACCGATGCTTGGGCTGCTGCTGCTCCTCAGTATCACAAATGCAAGTTATTTTTCAAGGACTTGTCTTCACAGAGTGAGTGGCCCTAATGTTAGGTGGTATCAATAGGAGCTGGAAGTACTGAGCATCACGAAAAGAGATTTCAGCACATCTTGGAATGTAAGCATTAAATATGCCAGTACTATTACACAAAACGAGTGACCTGGATGAAAATAAGCATCAGTGACATAATCTAGATGCTATGTCATTTTTGTAAGATTTTAACATTTTCAGTAGTTCACAACTGCTATGAAGATCTGCATGTTTAGACGATTCTTCCCCTTACTTTTACTATCCAGAATGATCTTTCACTGAAATTACTATGCTCATGTGCTATTGAAATACTAAAGAGACAGAGGGATATCATAGATTTATGGTTTATTTCCTACACTGTAAATGAAAAAGACATCTCTAAGTACATTACACTGTGCACAGGAAATAAAATAAAAATCTTCTTTCTTAGGTAAGACATAAATCAGCTAACTAATTGTCAATGTACGCCATGGACAGTTTCATCCACAAAAGACAGGGAGGGAGGGAGGGAGGGAGGGAGGGAGGGAGGATTAAACGTTTTTAAGGAAGACACTTTCCCAGGGCCCAGCACAATGAACATCACTTTTTAAAACCTATGGAAGGCTTATCTGGTCTTTCTGCCAAAGTCTGGTTCGCCAGAGTCTAAGTTAAAAACAAGTGTAATTGCATTACAGCGAACAATAGCCTTAAAGCCTGATTTAGACCAAGTGGGACTACTTGATAAAGACCAAAAAGAACATAAGATTATTTGTTTCTCTGAACCACCTGTCCTTAATGTTAGATCATGTCCACAGAAAAGAGCCCCTGAACATAGAGCACAGACATGATCTGTTATCTACAGGGAAAGGTGCTGTTCCCACGGCTCTCAAAGAACAACCTGAGCCTTGTCAGCAGCTCTCCATACTGGGAGCATCATAAAAGATGTTTAAACTTACAGATAAGATCTACAAACTTAAATAACACAGATATACAAGTTCCACTGGTTTGCTTCATGCTCCCAGTCAGACTGGTGTTTCTCAAAATGTTACACATTGCACATACACTGCTGGAGTGAGACCCTGACACTCCATGGCGGTGGTCCAAGCTCATTCCAGAGTAACCCCAGTGAAAAGAAGTGTAGGATCAGGCTGCAAACAGTTATGACTGCGCCCAACCAGTTGACCTATACTAGGCATGAATTTAGCCAACTATGTGGAAAAAAATTTAGTTAACATCATTCGAACAGTTAAAAATAGTAACATTAATAACAATTCAATTTCATAATAGTTAAAGGCCAGGTTTGAAATTGAGATGTGTTATGGCTGACTCATTTTCAGCTAATTCAGGATCACATTACATCCTTTTTGGTGGCAAATATCTATTCCCCCCCTAATTTTTCATTTGGAAAATTGGACATTTTCTACACAGAAAAAGATTTTCATATACCTGGTTGTGAATTTCAATCCACACAGTGGTATTTCTAACAACATAACTTTTCAGTGAGCACTGCTATACCTGTCCAAATGACTTCTTTCAATTTTTCTTATGCCATTTCAGAA
>NW_009649568.1:1390171-1498656 GCF_000708025.1 Charadrius vociferus
AAGAGTGTCTGTAGCACCAAGAAGCTTTTATCATGGAAACAGGACTTTTGCCACAGTAACTAAACCATGAATTCTTTCCTACTTTTCCCTTTTATATTATAAGACAAACATTGCTTCTGCAAAGCTTTTGTAAATATTCATGTACACTGAATATAGTGTAAATGGTACTGTGAGTCTTGCAAATTCAACATTGCCTCACAGCTTCAAAGTACTAACATTTTTTTTTTAACTTTTTTAAAAGAAGTGAGTAAGCTCCCCTCAGGTCAGACGGAGAGGTAAAATCACTGTTACTAATATTTGACTTCATTATCTATCTGCATCTAAGCTGAGCTGTCAATTATGAAGCAAATGTCTGCAGTCAGAAGTCATATTTTCACATTCAAAAATATGTGTTGAACTACAAAAAACTGCTTTCAAGAGATCAGATCATTCATGCATATGATATATGTTTACTACAACCCAGTTAAAACAAACAAGAAAATCAGAGGATCAAACATTGTAAAATGGTATCACCTGCTAAGACTTTGATTTTACAGAAGGTCCTTAAAAAGAGAAGAGCTCTAAACTCGGGCAAACAAATGATAGTTAGGTATATTTTATATTTTGTCTGCTGAATAGTAAATAACATGAAACTCTAACATTTAAAAATTTCCATAGCATAGAAATGAGTTACATTCACTGGTACTATAAAGGTGCCTTCACAGTCCTCAAAATGGTAGAAACTTGCTTTAGTATAAATGAAATGTATACACCCCCTGCTTCTCAGTTTATACTTCCATTAACAAAACAGTTTTCCCCAAAATGCACAATTAATCAAAAAGTCATGTTTAATTAAAAAAATAACCAAACACCCCCCTACCCCGCCCAAAAAAACCCCAAAACCACAAACCACCCCAAAAAACAAACCAACCCCCCCAAAACCCCAAAACTGCTCTGCGTGTGAAATATTACAGAAATACCCCTTTAAACCCTGAAGTGACACAAAGATAGAAGGAAACAAAATGTAAAGGAATGAGTTTAAGCATGCCAGGGCAAAAAAAGTACAGCAAATGAATCAGAACTAAGAGAGACAGCTTGACAGGGTAAAGCTGCTAACCCAGATCCCTGAATTTGTAAAACTCTCCACAGAAAATGCCCTGGAACCATCCAAATCGGCAATCCAAATACCTACCAACCTAATCCTGAAATTCATCAACATTGCATATAGCCTAAGACCATATATACTCTCATGTCTGCAGCTTTGCTATGAATTAGTGCATTTACTGTTGAAGATGACAGGATCTGTCAGAAAAGCTAGAATCCATCTGGCAGTACAAGCTTTCCTGTATCCAAAGTGCAAAAATCTACTGAACATAACTTTTTCTCAGAAACTGGGGTTATACAAATAAGCAATTGTTCTAAACAATGACAATGAATAAGCCTCCAAATATTTTTCTTCAAAGTATCTTTCACTTCACATATCTCCAAAAGCAAAAATTCTTTCTAATTCCCAGAGAGGGCAGTGAAGACCAGCCTTACTGTATTTTGAAAGGATTTCAGAAATTTCCTTCTAGAGGGCAAAAATCCTGAAAGGATCAGAGTCCATTTAAACGCTCAAAACTGTTCTTCCAAGGCTGTTTATCACAGTGAGATGCCTTTGGCATTGCAGCCTGTGCCTTCTTTGACTAACATACACCTTCTATATGTTCCTGGAAAGATGAATTTCATGATCTGTGTTTAGGCCCATCTCCAGTTCTTGGTGGATCACAGCAAAGTTTCTGCTATAGCAAGACAATTTTCATGAGCATCCTCGCCCCCTTCATGCACATAGTGAAAGAACTTACCATATATTCCTTATGGGACCTCATCTCTGACTCTTTTCAACTGACTTAATTAGAAAAAACACCAAAGAAACTTTGGTAGTCTAGACACTTATTATAAGCTGCCATTAATTCCACATGATTCACAGCCAGAGGCAAACGTGTGCCTCATCTGCCCAAGCCTCTCTAGGGAAGTGTGAGAGGTGTGTAATAGGAAACATCTGAAATCCCGTTCTGGGAGACTCATTAATAATTTTGACCATTGCTCAACTTTATTGGAAACTTGGGACAAGGGTAAGTTAAAGCTCATGGGAAATGTACCGAATAATGAGGATTCTCTTTTTTTTTTTCCCCCTCTTCTCCCTCTGGCATAACAATCACCCTCTGATGTGCTCAACTGCTTCGCTTCTCTGCTCCGTGCCTCCATCCCTACTCCCCACTCCTCCCTCATTACGTGTCATAGGAAAGAGGAACAAGTTGATATGTTCCCAATTATATTTGGATATCTGACCAGCAGAACTGATGAACAGCTTTCAGCTATAAAGTTGTTCCAAAACTAAAACCAAAATATTCAGTTTCAACAATTTTGCCATAAAATAAATGAAATAATTGTATTTAAATGGAAAGCTTCACCTTTAATGAAAAGTCATTCAGATTTTTAGAAACTGTATCAAAGGCCTCACCTAGTGGTCTGGGCATCTTTGATGAGCTTTCATAAATCAAATGAAATACTTTTTTTATTATTATCTGAGGTTGTTTTAGATAAAATATTCAAAGATTTTTTATCTTCAGTATTACTAGTGCTGTTTAATGTGGATAGTACAGGTAGCTTATATAGAATAAATTGTGGGAGGAAAACTTTCTAGACAAAATGCAATTTAAGACACTCAGTTGTTTGGGATTAATCCAAATTTGTGATAATTTATAGGACTACAATGTTACTTAATAGGATTTACAGTATTAAAGGCACAAGATAAAAGATAAGTGTGGATCTTTCTAATTTAGTTTGAATCTTCTGAGGTTACTGCCTTTTATTTTTTTAAACAACTCTAATACTTCAGATCACAGCTTATGCAGATACATTTTGCTCTTTCTTACCAATACTACTGTAACGTTCATATTTCATCCTGAAACATTACCTATACTCATTTAGGTTCAGTCTAATTAAAATGACAGCAACAGTTGAGTAAAAAAAAAACAAACCCAAAATCGGACTCCAAAATACATTCAAAATATTAGGGTCAGACTTCGATATCCTCACTGAGCAGAATGTTAAGCAGTCAACAGTCCCAAAATACTTCAAAAACACTACTCGGTACAAGTACAGATGGCAAGATGTGGGCTAAATTGGACTTTCTAATTTGCTAAAATGATTAGTGATGAGAACTCAATTATTTCTGTATTCATGGAGCTAAGTGATAAAATAACGCTGCTTTCTTTCATTATCAGTGTAAAATAAAGGTCATCAGCTGGCTACAAAGATCAAGACCAAGCTCCCAGAAAATCCTAGTCATCTATATTCATACCTGAACTTTACCTGCACACACTGCATTGATGAATATTAGCGTATTAGATAGACAAACATCATCAGCTCAACACGGTCAGTAGTTTTGAGTTTCATTACCAAACAAAACATCTTGCAAGCAAAGTGATTTCATTAGCATATTCAACCCACTGACTGGCTCAGTCTGAAGGTCATTTAAAATTCTTTGAAATACAAGACAATATTTTAATTCTTAAATCTCCCATAACATTTAAAATGGATTATTCTTCAGGAAAGTATTTCATAACTCTCACTAAAAATTTAATCCACACAACTCGATTAATCATTACCAAGCAGTGTTAAACCTGAAAAGTGCATCTTCTCATTAAAAGAATAATCATCATGGTAAAGGACCCCTTCGCCCTTCAATATCTCCTTTCATCTAAAGACCTTGTCATTGTCCCCAAAGGTACTGCTTCCATTTTATGGGAGAGGAAACTGATGTGTTAAGTAGCTTGCCCAAAAGAATACAAAATCAGTGGCCAACCTAGAGATAGCAGCCAGATCTGTCAATGACATTTGGATCAATGCTTCACTTACAAAACCGTGCACCTTTACGTGCCATGGGGGAGAGCCTGAAATGTCTCATTAAGTGGACACAAGGACTCGAAAATTTCACTTGCGCTTTTGGGGGTGCATCCAAGGGCAAAGAACTGTATTTGTCCAGTCTTCAAATTCAGAAGCCGCTGTCCAAGATCTAAACAGATTCAGCCTCAATACAAGTTGGCAGGGGAGAGATCATCCTCTCAAATATAAGCAAGAATAAGGGGTTAGGGGGAGGGAGGTTTCTGATTTTTTTGGAGGTGAGAAATAAAACAATGACATTTATATATGCACCTCTCTTAAAATATTGCTCAGGTAAAAGTTGGAATGCGGGAACCTTCCCAAAGCAAAACACAATTAAACAATAACAATCGAGTGATTATCATAAACAATTGCCATGGGACTATAATAATTATTTATTCTTTGAAAGAATTCGGACATGTTTCTTTCACACCAAGGCAAATATTGTAATGTTTCTCATTGGAATTGCATCTTTCACAGCCCTTTCACGACATCACTGCTCTGCTAACTAGGGTTTTGCTCTCCTTTCAAAGCGCCTGACCACACTGGTTCTGTGCTTATGGAAACGATGCTGGGAGGGAGGCACAACAGGACTTTGAAATTTCCTTTTAAATCACAACACTGCATTTTAATCTGACAGCATACACATGTAATGCATGGCAAGAAGCTTCTCACCGTACCAGCAGGTGTGCTGGCCTGAAGGAGAAGATATTTAAATAAAATACTGTGCTGTTTTCTAGGTGTTAAAGCAAACAAGCACAACTCAAACATGTACATGAGAGGAAGGAAGCAGAAGAGAGAAGCCTTCTGCTTCTTTACAGAGAATCACCCCGTGTTTAATCCTAAATTTAGCTCAACAGCATTTAGACCTTTGAAATCCCATCTTTCTTCCCATGCAAGGAAGCCCTACAGGGAGAGCAGCAGAATGCTGTAGCTAGGGAGCATAATTCTCAGTATGGCTCAATTATGGGTGACCTCCTCTGCTTCATACCATACCTGAAGCTGTCATGCAATGTGGTGGCCTTCCTCCTGCACCACCACCATCAGGAAGAGGCAGTTGGCCAGTCTTCACCTCACCCACAGGCTGTTGGCCAGCCTGTGGGGCCAGCAGGCAGCTGGGGAGCATCAGCATGAGACATGGCCACCCAGGAACTCTTACATTTCACGTGCAAGGTGCAGCAATCAGATAACTTTGTAGGAATTCTCTTTTGGCGGGGGATTTCTTCCCCTTCAGAGCAGTCATGCACTCCCCAGCTTGTTATTCCTTAGTGTCTGCAAGAGCTCCATAAGGAACCTAAAGGATCATCCCAGGCCATGCCTATCTCAGGAGCTGGGCTTTTAAGCAAGTCTCCATTAGGACACTCTTGCAAAAGATGCAGTAATTCAGGGGAGTCCCGTACTATGCAGCACAATACACACAGTCTAGGGACATTAAACATGCTTTTTCTCCACACACACTTTCCTATGAGCGGAAGGAGTTTACCAGAGTGAAATTCCGCCATTCACCATTGCAGCCTCCCCTGCATAGCAAGGATGGGGTAGGGAAGGAACAGGGTGCACATGCTGACCACCATTCTCTACACCTTTTACACCATTTACCACGATACTGCAGTGGATGAGGGGAAATAAGAAAGTTATTGCAAAGAAGGCATAAGACAACTCTTACAGTAACTTAACACCAAGCAACACAAATAGCATCCTTCATAAGTCGCTGTCAAACTATCGGGTTTCTCTTACAAGAATAATTATTATCCATGTGTGATGCTGAATACCAATTCAGTAATACAGATAATTCTGTGCAGACCACATACTCCGAAAGGGCTATATACTAGGAAATACTAAGCTTTCCTACTTGTGCTATGTGGACAAAGGGTGTGAATATATAGAAATAAAAGGAACTCCTTATCCACATAACACAGCCTAGGAAAAGCACTAGCAGAATTCCCTTCCTCGTTCACCCTCTTTGTTTCAGTATTTTCAGAAGCAAAAGGGAAGCAAGAACAGGGAGATGGTTTGCAAACAGCGTCTTCAATTTCGCCATGGTCTCGAAGTCTACACTGACAAAGGTGTCATATACTGACCATGGGACTATGAAATATATTTACAGTTGAGGAATTCAAGAGTTCAAGCAAAGAATTAAAAGAAAAAAAAAAAAAGGAAAAGGACACTTTTACTAACCTTTTTGCTAATCTATCTATAACACAATCCATTATAAACCACAAGAAAAAACTCAAGCCAACCATCTACGTGAAACATGTTGCCCTGAAAAATGTAATCTAGTTGAGTGCATCTTCCCAACACCCTTTGGTTGACCAAACAGTTAAGGAATTATTTCCCTTTTCTGTCACCTTTTTAGTTCTCTTTGTTGTTTCCTTCTCCTTTCAGACCCTGCTTCCCCACGCCAACTTGTAACTGGCTGCAATTCCCTTTTTTAAGCTCCCTCCAACTACTCAGTTGACTCAATCACATGGTGCAAAATCACTTGCATTAGAGGACGCCACACTT
Organism: Charadrius vociferus; assembly: GCF_000708025.1. Taxonomy (NCBI): domain Eukaryota; kingdom Metazoa; phylum Chordata; class Aves; order Charadriiformes; family Charadriidae; genus Charadrius; species Charadrius vociferus. Next base: position 1,396,583 of record NW_009649568.1, read on the forward strand.
TTCTTGCTGTCCAGTAAAACTCAAAACTACAACTTGAACTAAAATATAAAATATATTAAAAAAAAAAAGAGCTGGCATGTCTGAAAGAAAGGTGGTTTTAGAACAATTGTTCAGAGATTAGGTACAGTCTAACCTTTTTATATTTAACTGGAATAGAAAGTGAAAAAGTAACAAAAAACCCAGCACGTCCCCTGCCACAAAACTGTAGTAAAGGTGAAAATCACCACTGTTTTCTCTGCCAGTTGGTGTTTACTGGAAGCAGGTGATAGTAATACCACCATGTTCCAATTACCTTTATTTAATATTAGTTCTATAAACAATAAGTTGATTTCTTCCAAAACTTCCATTTAGATGGTCTCTGACTGACTAAATATCTACCTTCCCCACAGGAGAAAGGCTTCTGATGAAAGGATCTGAATAAACACCAGCTTTTGATTTTCAGCCTTGTCAAAGATGTTTAAAAAAGCTGGTGAACTACACAACTGCTCCTTGCCAGAGAGCACACAGGCACCTGCCCCGCTGTTTGCACCATGCACACAGAGCGAAAGGAACACAAAATCAGATCAAACATCTCTATTCCAGCACACTGAGAGCATGATGACTTTTCCAAATGCCTGGGAAAAAACACATTTAATTTTTTTAACATCCCCATGCTGATGCAATTCACAGCTATTGTTATTTATTCTGCTATACGAATTTCATGCAGATCATCAGCCAAGCAATCTAAATGATGAATTAAGTCGTTACGATGAAATTCTGGAGTCTCAGCGACTGTTTTATACTAGCCAGAAACAAATTACATTTGAGTTTACAAAAGCTTTAACAGAGGAAGCTAACTAAGAAATATGGCATTATAGAAAGAACATATGTTGCTAGTAATGCCTATGATAACCTATCTTCTCCACATAGCAAACACGGTACCTGAGCGGAAGATTTCCACAAAGCCATCTCTTAATCTTTTTCTTAATCCAACACTCAGACTCATCTTCATGTTTGCAAAACATAACCACTTGTTCTTTTTTCCCCAAACTGTTGAAAGCACGTCCATATCATTTAGGAATATTCTTCTAAATGAATAGCATGATGTATTCCCAATAGCAAGCCATTTTTCAAGAGGCAACAAACTTTATATAGACAATAAATAAATTTATAAAATGAATACTTCATATCTAAAGAGAGAACTAATTGATATTACTAAGTGCCTCCACCTGTCAGAGGATTTTATTAATAGCTTAGCTTTAAATAATCATTCTTAGGTAAAGTTTGCTTATTTAATTTGCACTATTTGCTCAACGGTTAAGAATTATATAAACCAGTAAAATATCACATTAGGTGATGTCTGTTTCAAAAGTATCACTTTTATAGTGAAAGATACTAGACCAATACTAGAAAGGAGGTATATGCTGACACAAAACTATTTGTCATAAAAGAGGTAGGCAAAACACCATTTTAGTGTGAGTTTGGATTTAAACACATAAATAATCCAGTAAGATTTTCCATGTTCTTACGTTAAAATACATGTTAAAAATAAGTCTACTATTCTAATAGTAGTTTTGTCAGAATGCTTGGCTCTTACCGCGGGACTGTCAACTCTCAGAAGGTAACTTCTGCAAGATCAGAACTTTTCCATGATCAAGAATCATCGTGTAAGCACAGGAAATCCATGGGCAAATAAGGGTAAAAGTTTGCAATGTGTATTACTTTATATATAAATACATACACGTACTTCGCAGCTTTGCTTTGAAAAGGAGATAGAGCTGATTGTATACTTATGTCACAAACAAAGCTGAAATAAAGAAGCTGTTTAATATCCATGAAGCCTCCTTCAAAATTAAAGTATTTGTTAATTCCAAGAAAGGACTGAACTAATAATTTCATAGTTTTCATTAATATTAGCCATTTTGAGAAAAGCAGAAGAAACCAAAACATTAGTGAAAATGGCACAGTGGTAGTAATAAAATAAAATGCTTTGACACATTTTAGTCATATCATTAAGCACAGGACTGAAAATTATTGAGAGCACTGAGATACCAGGGCACATGAGGGCAGTACAGTACCTGGTACAGAATACAAATATCCATTTGTACATAACTGTCATGCGAGGTTTTTTTACTGTTCTTACACTAATGCAAATTAAAACTGCAATGTTGTTTGAAATAATGATTTTCACTACTGGTTTCAGATAAAATACTATTAAATGTTCCATTTTGAAAGTTTGTCACCCTTTAGCAAGTTGGTTTGGGGATTCTAGAGCTTCTATTCTAAACTCCACACATGCCCAAACACCATCCTGCATACAGGTCACTTTTGGAAAGTTAACAATGAAACCTGTGTATAAACAAGGAAAGAATTACCCTCTCAAAATTTCCCTAACTGGAAGAAAGTGAATTATGTGAAAGCTGGACTATGGGTCTGTTAAAACATATCAGCTAGTTCCACCTTCCTCAGCTGCCAACCTGAACTACAACAGAGAGGAAAAGGTTTAATAAAGGCCTTTTTTTTTTTTTTAAATCATCACTCCTATTTTTGAGCATTTGTCTGCTTTTATTGACAATGTCTAAATAAAACAACTTTCTCTTAACTGAAATTTGGAAAGTAAAAAATGACATGAGTATGTGCATAAATGTGGATTTAAGCCAATACTTTTGTGTTCTCTGGTTGTGAGCGGTCTGTATACTTTAAATACAATACCTCAAAACATACTTTAAAAAATCACTAAGAGTTGAGGTTCAATGTGATCTCTAAGTACAAACTTGGCATGAAATTCGCCAAGGAGTAAAGGTTATTTGTGTAACATACAGAATTTCCTTAGAAACTGGTTCAACACAGAACGATCACAAATCTCACTAAATTTACTTAGTACCCTTCTACTTTCAGTTTTCTAATGTAAACCACACATACATTTAAACTCCTTCTTAGCTCCTCAAAAACATTCTTCCACACCTTAAATTATTGCATGGGTTTTTTTAATCTTTTTTTCAATGAACCAGTTACAAACGTGATCACCATTAACACCACCAGTCAGCCACAGAGGTCAATAAAATACAGGAAGATGCTCAGATACTGCAGTATCAAGATCACCTCTAGAGAGAGTACAGACATGCAGACACATGTAACAGATAAACCTTCATATCAAATACCCAGGAAAAAACCTTGGGAATTAGGGTAAATGAAGTAAACTGAAACATTAATAAAAAGGAATTGCTTGGGGTTTTTTCTTAGTAAATGAAAAATAAAGAAGCAATAAACCCGATTTGAGATTCATCTTTCATAAAAAGAAGTAGCTGGCAGCATTCAGTATGACTTGAATGCCAGATTTTACAACACGCTGAATGCTTTCTATAGAAAAAACATAAAAATAAATCGTATGTTACAAAGAGATCAATTATGAAAAGCTGTGTGCTCGTGCATGCACACACACACACACTAATCTCTACTTTGGACTCTTTCCATAGCATTGGTTTGAATTTGTGGCACGTCAAAAGTAAGGTTTGCTTGTTTCAGTAGACATTTTATATCTATATTCAAACTAAAGCACAGTGGATAAATTAACCCTCTCATACTCAATCCAATGATGAATTCTATGTAGTCTTCATCCAGTTTTTCTTTAGAGGCCAGAAAAGTTGCCCCACAGAGATTTTAGGTGTTAGTTTGCACCATTACTCTTTTCATTTCAGAAAAAAACGTGGGGTTAAAATAATTGGGCGAGGTTTCAGTGCTCAAACTCAATCGGATACCATAAAACTTAATTCCAAGTCAGTCTCATTGTCTTCTCTTGTAATTTTATGTCAACTTAATACTTCAGTCAGAAGCAATAAATTCTTTGTCCTGTGCCAGCACCTACTGACCCCACAATTCAAGTAATTGGTACCCAAGCGTTACGTAAGCTTCCCTACAGAATTTAGGTCAGGATTCACAAAATAATGAGTGGTAGTCAGAAATGGCAACTCTTGACCTCTTGCTTTAGCAAGCATCCCACACCTTTTCTTTCCCAATATTATCCTGAAGTACTGTGTCCAACTCTGGGGCCCCAAACATAAGAAGGATATGGACCTGTTGGAGCGAGTCAGGGGAGGGCCACGAAGATGATTGGAGGGCTGGAGCACCTCTCCTATGAAGACAGGCTGAAACAGTTGGGGTTGCTCAGCCTGGAGAAGAGAAGGCTCCAGGGAGACCTTATAGCAGCCTTCCAGTATCTAAAGGGGGCCTACAGGAAAGATGGGGAGGGCCACTATCAGGTAGTGTAGTGATAGGATGAGGGGTGATGGTTTTAAACTGAAAGAGGATAGATTTATATTAGATATCAGGAAGAAATTCTTTACTGTGAAGGTGGTAAGACAGTGGAACAGGTTGTCCAGAGAGGTTGTGGATTACCCATCCCTGGGAGTGTTCAAGGCCAGGCTGGATGGGGCTTTGAGCAACCTGGTCTAGTGGGAGGTGCCCCTGCCCATGACAGGGGGGATTGATACTAGATGATCTTTAAGGTCCCTTCCAACCCAAACCACTCTATGATTACACATACTTAAACTAGTTTGTCTGAATACCTCTCTCTCATAATATGTGGATCCACTTAGAAAGTAGAGCTATGAACTGCTGGCACAAATGAAGATGCTTGTTAACATAGCTCAAGTTCACATGCTTCACCAGGGACAGCTCCTGATTTGGACCTCACCACTGCCAGCAGAAACATGCATTAAGTCACATGTCACTAGTGAGAAAGGTTAAACCATGCCACCACTGCTCTCGTGTGGTGCCACTCATCACGGTGGACTTTGCCATCCTAAACAAGTCAAGTATGGCACCTATTCATTTATTGACCTGAGGGTGAAAAGCTTTGATTTTAAATTCAAGTGAGTTGTTATTTAAGAAAGATAAGACACGTATACCTTTTCTCCTACCTATCAAGCCAGGAGTGTATGTAATGCCTATGCCTGGAGCAGTTGATTTGTTCTGAAAGCTGAGAAATTGTTAGCTCTTCCAATGTCCTCCAAGGGCAGCCCCAGAGCTACAAGCAAGCTGCTGAGAGCATCACCTTTCTGGTCTCAGCAGTCTCATTCATTGCACTGTAGCCTTTAAAATTGGGCTATTTATATTCAGAGCTTAGAGGCCTGGGACTGGAGTCTGAGGATGACTGTATTTCACTGGTGAGCTACAGTTCTTAGGGGGCACCAAGGTAAAATCTTTGAAAGCTTTAGGCTTTCAGCAGTAGCTATTTAGACTGCTTTCAAAAGTACCTCATCTGCATTCAGTGAAAGAGAGAGATTTGCCTCCCCGTGAACCCTTAACATACAGGCGCGAGTGCATAACATTCTCCTGCGGCCACCAACAAGGTCTTCCTTACCCCTTCCTTTCAGTTCCCCTCCTCCTCGATCAAATAGCTTATTCAGTGTCTATCCAAAGTCAATGATATATGCCAGACCCCAAACATTTTATCATCGTACATGTTCCTTACTTGCAAAGCAGCAAGGAGTGTAAGAGGTCTACGGTCTCTGCTAAAGCACCAGCCACTTCCATGGACACTACTATAATTAGTATAGTATAGTATAGTATAGTATAGTGTAGTATAATATAATATAATATAATATAATATAATATAATATAATACAAATACAGCTTCTGACCTCCAGTCCTGTGTGCAGTTCCCCATATGCACCTACATTTTCTTCTGGGTAGAATGGTAATCTTTGTGGTGTTGACTGTATTATAAAAGAGTAAAAATATTGAAGAAAAAATTGTAAGTCCTATCTTCAAAGAAACTTTTCTGACATTTCAATAGGTCAACTTATATTGTTTACCATAGACCTACTAGTTACAAGCAAATCAAAACAATTATCTGCTCTAGCCTAGTCACACACCCTATCTGCAAAGTCAAATACTCAAAATGCATATATCTCAAAATTAAGGATGCCTTCATCTAACCTCTTCAAAATAAACATAGACTGGAAAAGGCTTTAGTCGCATAAAGGTACATGGTCTTCATTGCTGATTCTTTATATGTCTGACCCTTTTTTGTCCTATCTTCTCTAGTCTGCCCCCGTCTCATATTTGTCTCCATACCTCTGGCTCATCATCACTGCTGATCACCTTCTTCAAGAAGGAAGATTCATAAATGTTCATTAGTGCATCCTTTTAACCTCCAGAAATATTTTGCTGCTTTGGAGCAAGTTACAGTTTTTCAATGCTATTTCACTGATCGAGCACAGACCAGTTTTCAAAGGGGTGTTAAAATACACCTCTCTATATTCCCAGTTTTAAGCATGGGGAAGAAATAAATGCAATTCAAGAGAGGATTTTTTTGTTTGTTTTGGTGTGTTTTTTTAAAACAAAATCAGAGTAATTTCTCTTGCTCTTTTCTCATAAAAAGTGGAATCAGTGAAACTGTCCATAAAAATTCATCTGAGACTCCTACTAAGCATGAAAAATTTCATCCTGAATTGTCAAAGCCTGACAGCTATAAATAACTGCTAGCAACACACAATCAGACAAAGGGCTGGGCAGCCTTAACAACAGGCAACCCTAGCTATAACTCAACCCGTTTTTCATCAGGGAAGGGAATAGACATTTATTATCATGCCTTGAAAGAAACAAAGCTGAAGGCCAAGGAGTCACCTGCCCTGCCTCCAGTGCCCGCACACCTCAGCAGGGGAGGTGGAGAGAGAAGTGGAAAACAACCCTTTCACAAACTGGAGCAAGAACCAAAAGTAAAAAAAAAAAAAAAAAAAGAGGCAGAGGGAAATGTGTACATGCGCTGTCCCGATACCCACGCAGAGAGGAGAGAAGGGAAAGCATGTCCCCTTGCAGAAGCGCTCCATGAGCCTACATGCACAAATCCAGCTGAATCCACCCAAAAATTAATTTTGTGCCAGTTAGGGCAAGTGACAGGCACGTACAATGGTGTGGAGCAAGACAAGGCAGCACAGACTTCATGGCCTTCAATAAAACCATCCTGGTATGGCAAGTCCCCTTCAAGCATCTGACCTGCAGGTCCTCACGAGTCATTTGAAATGCCTCCCCTTCCCTGCAATTGCCACAGGAGGTCTCAGACCTCGCCCATACCCAGCTCCCGCTTCACAAATCATCAAATTGCTGCTCAAGCAGCAAATAGCTCACGCTCTACAGGGTTTTAAATTATTAATTGCCAGGAGATAGCTGATAATTATTGTATTGTGCAAAAGTACATGTTATGCAGAAGACAATGAGATTAATTCCTGAAACGGTCTGGCAACACTAAGCTGTGACTTACAAGTAATCACTTAGATAGCAATACGATCCTCAAGGCCCCCTCTCCCATGCACAGTCCCCCTCGCTGAGGGCTAGCAAAGGGCCACCAAGCTCCATTGCCACCACCGCCCTCTCCCAGGGCCTCCCAGTCACCTGTTTTCAAAGCTGACCTGCTTCAACGAGCGGGTCCACGTTGACTGGCAGCAGTCAGCACAGAGCCGTAATACACACAAGCAGCATTTCCTGTGGGGTCCTTACACCTTTCTGAGCAAAGAACATCTCCTCACCTGCCCCGGCACTTTTGCTACACACCTCTGAATTCAAACAGTAGACATGCAAGCTTTTAATGCCGTGTGGTGCATAAGATCTTCAAGCTAGCAAAGGTTGTGTACACACAGGGAGCTGACAGAGCAGGAACACGCGCACAGGCAGTTACTGCAGTAACGCCATTAATACAACAACTTGCAAACTGCAAGTTGCGTGCTTGAGCTTGAGACAGAAACAAAGGTGGTCACACTTAATTCCGGGAGGAAATCCAGAGCACTTACCTCCTAGTATCGTCTCAGTCATGTTCTGGAGGATGTTACACTGGAAACTTGAAAAACGGACAAGGAAGGCACCTTCCTCGGGCAAAATAAAAGCTGTGCAATATATCGTGTCTTTGCATGCTGAATTCAAATCTGGGCACAAAAATGCTTTTTTTTCCTGACCAGCTTTTGAAATGTATTTCAGGATGAGTCCTCCAAAGCTGTTTTAGGCAATCTGAAACCCTTGAGTTCTAATAGGATTTCAAAATTCAGATTCTCTAGGCCCCTTTGAAAACCCCATTGTTACAGTGGTTAAAAAAACCTGCAATAAATGAGAACGGGGCCTTGGCAAGTTACACAATAATTTAAGCATTGCTCTTTGAATATTTGTAGATTTGCATAATCTGTAAGAAAAAAAAAAAGAGCAGTAAAAACACATAAATTATATTCGAGAAATACAGTAACTATAGCCACACTCAAAACAAATTTCCAAGGGAAAAAAATATAAATAATTTAATCAGAAAAACATAACCAGGAACTTTTGCAGCCCTCTTGTACTTTTTTGTCTTTTTCCATGGAGAAAACAAGCTGTGCAGTATTTTTACCAGCAGGTGGCAACCCCAAACAGCCAGCAAAATTGCAAAAAGCTCCAGGGACACATGCCGTTTCTTCCCACGGTCAAGTTCAGAAAACAGGCACAGCACCATGGCATTGCATCCCCCTCGTGATTACATATACTGCACTATCACTTTTGCATATGTTTTTTTTCCGTTTTCCTCCTAGAAAAACAAACAAACAAACAAAACCAAACAACCAAAATCCAACCACCACCACCACCCCCAAAATAAGAGCTTAGCAAGCATCTATCTTGTTTTCTGTCTTACTGGACAAGGCTTCTGCAGTCACACTTTGTGTGTGTGCATATGCACATGTGTACACATCTGTTTACACATCAAAAGTTCTCTCTCAGCGATACATGTTTTTCCAGGTTTGACTACAAAAGGGGAGAAGGTGCAGCATGAGCTCAGCCCGTTAGAGACCTGGCAACCGACAGGACTGTGGCAGGTTCATTCAGGTCTTGGAGTCTCGAATGCTGGACATGGATCTGTACTTCAGCACAACCTGTTTCAGCTGTGCCCTGGACCGTTTGATGCTGCCCGGTCCCCAGGCTCCAGGGGAGGCGAGGGTTATGCCAGTGCCCACTGACCACAGAGACAAAACCATCCCCTCCACATCTATTTAATTCTAAAATGTTTCCAGGACTGAAGATAATTTGTTTGTTCAAACAAATAAACCAGCAAACTAACGAACAAAACCCCCTGCAATACAAAAAACTGACAGACTATAAGAAAGATACAAAGCCAGAGAAGTCAGTGGGAAGACTCATTGTTATCGGAGCTTGCTTGGTTTTAATCCTCTGGCTAGTGTTGGGTGGATACTTCAGAATGGAGGGAAGTCATAAAACAGCCTAGTTTTTAAAGTCCAAACAGTCAAGAACAGGAACAAAATGATGCTTGTGGCCAAAGTGGGATTCATTTTCCATTTATTTCCAAGGCTGACTTGTTTCACTTAACTTTAGAAATTTACAGCAAAGATGTCAGCAGCTGAACCTGTCACCTTAGACTCTCTTCATAATCAACAGAGAGAAATAAGTACTTCAGGGCCAATTATCTGACCCGTCTCAGACTACTTTTTTTCCCACATGAGATGAGTTGCAACAAGTGCCTGTTTCTCTCCATTGGCCATAAAGCAGAGCCAGGTCAGACATAATAGGCCTATATACATGTTTTCTCAGTGAAACCTTCCCTCCCCTGGAGCTTTGAGGAGCCATTAACACTTCTCTGCACCATTAACATCATCAGTTCAGAAACAACCCAGCCACACGCCTATAAAACGTTTCTCCATCTCCACAGAAAAACAAGCATCTTCAGAAAAGTTTTTAAGAGGTGTGGTGTTGCAAAGACAGGCATATGAAAACACCATCTGTATTTTTTAAAGCAAGAAAGCATGAACCTAGCACTATTTTTTGGGCCGTGAACACAGTGTTTTAGGAAGCTACTCAAGGTATACCGGTGTACTCTTGGTCAACTGTTTCAGGCTACAATACGCCTAAAGTGGCCCAGGCCTGTTTTCCATAACTTCATACAGTCAGAGGCACTTCTTGCAGGTGGAGATTTCTCTCCTTTCCCCCAATTAACTGACTCGTCTTGAGAGCCTTTCCATGAAATCTGCATAGCGCACGAAGAGGTTATTTGTACAAATACCCAGTGCATAGCACAATAGGCGCTGATCCTTTCTTCACCAACTTCCTTCATGGGTACTGTAAATGTAAACAGTCACTCATCGCCATAACTTTTGAAGGGGTAATAGTGCAGGGGAACATGGTTTTACCTGTGCAATGGAAGCACTATCTCAGCAGAGGGAAAATGAGGGTGAAGTGTCAAGGGAACCAATATTCAGCCTCCAGTGTGACACACTGTCAAAGAACCAGGACCATTCATGTGCAGAAGTCAGGTGCTTCAAGGAATAAAACTTCTCTCCACCACTCTTAAGCCATCCCCCCCGCCCCATTACCTTTACTGCTCTCATATGCTGTTTTAAAAGATGAATGGTTCCTGGCAAACAGGAAAAGCTTGGTGCTTTATATGGAGTACCTAATTGCAATAAAAATTCCAGTTTAATTATGTGACCACCTGTTAAGAGAATAAGTTAACTCTGGTGAGAATTGCTATCTGTACAAGCCAAGAACAAAAAATCAAGTTGATTACCTCGGTAAAGCCAAGAGAATTAGCCTCTAAGTATTTGATTTAATCCTTTGATAGAAGTGTCTCATGTACACATCTACAGTAAAAGTAGCAAAAGAACAACAGGACAAACTGATTTTCCTCATTGGCTGAAAACTAAGCTATTGAGGATGTTCTGAATACAAAGGGTTCAATCCTCCAAAGTCTTAAACATCATCAGTGGTCTCAAAGCTATTTGAGAACTAAGTTATAATTGCTCTCAGAAGAGCATATTGCTCACTAAGTAGAAAAGTATCTTCATTCATGATGTGCAGTTAATTACATTCATTTCTATCTCATTGAGCATAAGCCGATAAACCTGTGGGAATAGCTTAATCCATCTCAATTAATCATACCACAATTACAACTCTTTGTCCATCCAGTTTTCAATACAGTATTCTAATCACAGTAGCACCTAGCAACATCATTTTAGGAGGAACTAAGCGCTCTGTAAACCCTTGATCCAACTCAGTCCCTGTTCTAACCGCAGCCAGAGACAGGCACAGTTATTGTTATTGAAAATCTTGCCTATTGTGCTAGGATCACCACTTCCAGGGAGGAGCTCATGAGAACAATTTGCATGTGGCTGATACCTTCCTCCCAAGCAGTGCGTGTGGGTAAGTCTGTCCCCAGCGCAGATAACTTAGCCAAATTTTTGGCCAACTCTAGCGTGTCTTTTAGGTCCAGTTGGTGAATGGAAGCTGCTCCATGGTATTTCCTTCCACGTTTTCTGCTTAGAAAAGTATGGGGGGAGAGGACGAGAACAGATACTTCTGCTAGGGAGTTGTATGTTTTTAGCTTCTCCCTTAGAGAACCTTAGCAAGACTTTTAGCCATAACCAGTGAGACTTTCCAAACATCCATTGGCAGATATGGCTCTGGCTCCCCATCAGATTTCTACACACACTGTCTTTTCATGTGCTGCCACTGTGAATACTCATTTTGCGAGGAGAGCGCTTAAGGAATCAAATGCTTTAGAACTAGCCAGGTCATGAAAGTGGCAGTGAACTGTTCAAAAGCCTTCTCATATTGAAGAGTCGAGGGCAAGGAGAGAGTGGTATTTTGCATGGTACACAATTCTTCACTTTCTAAAAACAGTAGGACAGCTGTTACGAACATGAAGCACTGGTCAAACACTAATTCTTGTCAGAAAGAGAACTGTAAATACTTAATAAAACTTAACTATGGCCAAAAAGGAGACACTACATCACTATAGCGATCACTGTATTCAGTGCTTCAAAATTATAGATTGCGTAAGCAACTTGTAGGAAAAAGCCATCCCAACCCAGGTGTCACATGAGAAAGAGAGAGCACGTTCACATTACTAAATTCATGCTGAATCACTCTCTTAAGTGTCAGTGCTAATGTTCAAGATGGATGGATACTGTTCTCGATACTGTTACCAGACGAAGCTCTCCACACCTCCATTCGCCGCACCCCCGTAAACCTCCTGCACTGAAAGGGAACAGAGATTACTGTTTGCTAATTTGAGGGGAAAAAGTCCAAGAATTTCCTTTCTGATCTTCTCTTTAAGGAATTTGCACTTGCTCATATCAGTTCTGAACCATCCTCTGATCACACAGATGTTCTTGCACTTGCTTCCACCACACATAGTGTTGTTTACCAGGTTAAATTGCAAACGTCCTGTTATCTTTCAGGTGGAAAAAAAGAGCTGTTGTGGTCAATCATGACTTTCTTGGTAAGAAATGGAGAAGGACTTGACAAGTGAATGGAAACCTCTGGACTTTTAACAGGTCTGTTTTCCAGCTCTTGACACATTCTGTGCTTTGCTGTCTGTGGTGGTAAAGTGGGTGATAGTGACAGAGTATCTGAGCACAGATCTGACACCAGTATAATAGAATATGCAAAGCACAGCTTGAAAGCAACGACCAGCAATTTTATTCTTTGATTCTTATCACAGTGGCTGGAACCCAGAGATCTAAACATCCCACTGTTATGTGTTGGAAATACACTGCAAGAAAAAAAAAAAAAAAAAAAGATGTTTCTCATCGAATTAGGAAGGCCACTAATTATTTGGGGAGAAAAACAAAGCTATTTTAAGGGGATGCCATCAAACCATGAAAGATACAGTGGCAGTTGGCTCCCTCCAGTTTTGGATATCCTAGAAATACAGTTCTGAGTTCTCTGACACCCCTAATTTTCCCCTCCTTAAAAGAACAACTTTAACAATAGAAGTTAAAGTATGACAACCACTCAGATTTTGTCGCCAATACTTCTCAAAGTCCTTTTTCCTAACACTAAGTGCTGGCTGTTGTGGTTTAGAAAATATATTACCCTAGATGTTTCTTTAAAATGAGATCCTTGAGGCACAAATTACACTGAATGGCACAGTGAATACTGAATCTCCCAGCTCAGGGCTCAGCAAGGACCTTCTCTGTACTATCCCCTCACTCTGCCAGCGTGTTCTTGGGAAGGAGCTGCTGCATTGCAGTAGCCCCAACACAGTCTCATGGAGTAAATATGGGGGAGGAGAGCACGGGGCTCATCTTGCGTCTAGCCTGAGTTTCCGCTCTCATCCACCATCATCAAGCAATGTACCCTCAAGCTTTTTTCAAATACAAGTTTAATAAAGTGAGAAGTCCAGTTCAAGCAGCATCAAACAACTACAGTCTCTCCAGAAAAACAAGTCGTTTCTTGTACAACAAGACAAATGAGGTCTGGCTTCCCACAAATTACCTGCTCATGTGTGAAGCTTTTCCTGCAATAGTAGTTGGGTTTTTTTCCTCCCTTTATTCCCCAATGTCTAACACCAAATGAGCTCATTCTGCAGCTTCATTTTACTCAACTGAATAAACGTTTTCATGAAATCTTATGCTTTCTAGGACTGGTAACCTCCTATCAAACTGGGCTGATGAGCTCAAAAACTACTAAAACAGCAGGACTGCAAATTCTAATTTCTTTAGGAAACCCAGCTAGCTAGCCACACTAGCCACACTTTAAAATGCATTTTTCTGTTCTTTTATGCCAGAATAGTAGATGTTAAAGCATCTGAGACTATTCAAACCTGGATTAGCCTAACAGATTGCAATTCAGTTCATAGCTTCTTATGCAACCTATAGGCAGTCCTTTCATTCTCCATACTTCATCAAAACGAATAATTGTTCATTTCTTTCTTGTCCATTAGACTTGCAGAGTTTAAAAGGCAGTAACTTTTCTACCTTCATAAATAATAATAAAATAAAAATCCAGGTTAATTTGCAAGCCTTTTATCACACCTGTAATACAAATAATAGACCATAGCAAACATCATTGGTCTGAGATAATATTTCAAAGTTATTGCAACATTCATTAACTGCTAGAGCTGGGCAATTCTTTTCTTATGTGATTTTTTAACCACTGTTGTCTCTTATCAACAAAATTCTGTGGGCTTCCTTTTTTAGTAGAAAAATGACTACCTAAAATTCATGATGTTCACTAGAGTTTAGTTGCAACAAAATAACATCAAACCCTAGAGTTTTAAGAAGAACATGGCTCTTAAGCTCAAAAGCCTCAAAATGACTTTGGAAAAACATTGTCATTTTGTGAATTGTACAATTAGAGGGATTTTCAGAAGCAGCAGAAAACATTCTCATTCCAAAATGACACTTTAACCAGAGATGTTTTGGGGGAAGGGGCAGGGAGGAAAAAAAGAAGAAAAAGTGCAGTTACCAGTTACTAACTATTCTCTCGTGGACAACCTTAGTTTGCAAACAGAGATGAAAAAAAACCAAATAAAGCTTTGGTTTCATCTACGTGGAGGGAAAATGGGGAGTATGCTACAGCTCTCCCTGCATCCACTGTGAAATTCAGGAAACAGCCTTGTTGTGTTTCCCAGAATATGAGCTGAAAGATGAAGCTGGTATAGCAATGAAGGTTAGGAAGATAAATCTGAGAAGAATGGGCCTTTAGAGAATTCCAGCAACCCAGCAGAGGGTGCCCAAAGGCACTATGTTGACCAGCAAGGGGTGGCTCTGCTGCAGGACCGTTTGGGGGTGCTGACTGCTGGCCCTCATCCTCCTCTGCAGATTTTCAAGTTAGAGGGCTGAGGGGAGGAAGTTCAGCAACTGAATCCCTTCTCTGCCTAAGAATAAACAGAACTTTAAAGATGCTGTTTAGTCCAGGCATAGATGGAGAAAAGACCCACACTTAATCCTAACAACATAACGAAGATTTCAATTTTCAGCTCAGTTCTTCAGGACACAGGGCCTGACACAGAGCTTGAGAAGTCAACGGGGTCCAGACTTGTAAGCCAGAGATACAAAAATTGAGTGCTGGAGGGTGGTTAATCTTTCCAAAGACAATTATAAGCAGAGAACCAGGTTTGTAGTAAGTATCTCAACAGAGAGTTGGCAGGGTAGGGGTAGTGGGAAGTATTACCCTTAATAATGAAGGAGTTTCCTGCAGAAAATGGACTGATTTACATTGAATTCACATTGAATTCTCCTTCTTTTAATTCTTCAATACACTCTTTCATTTTTAGGCCATGAGATCAAATCAGTTTGTGGGTCATGTTGACTGCTAACGTGCCTAAAACCTGTCAAGGTGTGTTTAAATTATGGTATTTGATGGTCACAGGAAAATGATTAGTCCTTGTATTGTATCTCACAAGGCAGAACCAAAACCAGAATTTACATACTGTAAAAACACCCCAACCCATAAGAGACAATAAGTGTGTGACCACCTCAACTATTTTTGCATTTACCTTCATTATGCTATAATATTTTTCTTATGCATGACCACATCCATATTAATATGATCTGTCTTCCTGCCACTGATACTTGATCTGATATTCCGTTATTAATTTAGATATTTGTCCATCTAGAAAGACATCAAAAAAGAGAAACCACTATACTTGAAGTAGCTATTCTTAGTGACCTAGTCAGTCTAAGGTTCAATATACCAGGATGAGTAGTTTGAATCTATTTTAGTCAATTCCTCTTGGTTAGACAACGACACTGAAAGAAGTTACATGTAGATCTAAAATAACCCGTAATTTCCTGATCCACTTCCAGAATATAAAACACAGAAACATCAAGAGTTGACGCTATATCATCAAAAGAGATGACACAGTATGTGAGTGTACATGACAAAGTGCTAAGCTTCTGCTCCTTGGACTATTCATCCAGCTGGTTATCTTTATGATTTTAAAAGGCATAACTAGCTAAAAGAGTTGTTTTTTTCCAGCTAAGACTGGTCGGTTTTCTTTCTGCTGAAGGGCTACTACATCTAAGGTGAATGGTGATTTCCAGTTAAGGAGCAGGAAAGCATTACACACTGCTAGACATAGAAGAGAACAATCACTAGAGCACAGATGTTAGGAAATTCATAGCTTCCCAGGGTTTTAACAAGGAAGACCATCTATCCTACTTTTACCATACTGATTCTCAAGCTTTACCCTGCTGAGGATTTCCCTCAACTTGAAATGTCCTGAATCTTAGCTATTTCCCTTGACCTTTTCCCTAAGGGGTCTCTTCTGCTTTTGCTTTCATTAACACTGTGATCTCCTTCCTGCCTGATCTCCCAACTCCATAGTGAGAAACCAACCTCCCTTTTGCCTTTTGAGCACTAAAACCAGATCTTCAACAGAAAAGACTATCCTGGAAATTCATTGATGTGCTTATAGCTTGAAAAACAGTACAATAAAGGTGCATATTGTAGTAGTTATACCAGGGACACTGAGTATCTGAAGCCCTAGAACACTTTCTAAATCTTAGTAATTTAGCAAAGTGACCTGCTCATGAAGAAGAAGAAAATTAAAATTCTGGGGAGCTGCACCAGTATCTATAATGCATGAAAGAAAGAGAGAGAAAGAAAATGAATACCCTAACAAACAAATAACCAAGTCTATGAACCAGGAACTTAGTTATAAAACATTGCTTACTACTTATGGATCAAAGACTGCCTATGACATAGGGAAACAGACATGAAGAGATACAGAACAGTGCATGTATCTTCCAGTAGACACCTCAGCCTATGCATACAACACCTCAGCCACTGCAGCAAATCCTCAAGTTGTGCAGGGAATGAGCTGTCTATTACCCACTAGCCAAGAAATCAGGACTCATGGAACACTAATAGAGATGGTGAGCCAAATATGCCCCTCTATTTCTCTCCAGTTTTGGACATCAGGCCAAGATTTTGTCCTGCTGCTCTGTATGGTAAAACAGGGAGAGGACTCCATCCCAGTGTATTAAATTGTTTTTCAACCCATGATTCATGGACTGCTGGTGGCTCGTAAAACAACAGAAGGTAATCTGTGAAGTGCCTGCTAAATCAACCCCTGCTCCAAATGCACATTCTCATACAAAAAAGCAAGGGAAAATGCAAAACCAGGGACAAATAAAGATAAGAGAATATTCAAACTTCAGCTTAACATTTTTTTTTAGTTAAAAGCATGCATCATGGCAAAACGGCAAACACAGCTGTTTTCCAGAAGGTAAGCTAGTCTCTAAAACAAACAAACAAACAAAGCGAGCAAACAAAACCAAGCATAAATTACAAGACACAGTTTTGCCCTTAAAGGATGTCTTGAAGACCCTTGGACTTCAGGTCTGTCAAGTCTTGGACAAACTATTTTCTGTCCAGGAAAACAGTAAGGGAAAACACCTAGAAGTAGCCTTCTCTTAAATTTTGCATTACCCTGCACTGCTGCTATCACTTCCCTGTTTGTGATATGTGGAAATACAGCCTTTGCTCTTGCAAATCTGCCATTGAAACCCACAGATGCTATTCTCAGTGAATTTGGAATCTGGACTTTAGAAAATTAATTCTTCTACAATCCAAAAAAATGAATTAGGCATTGACTGAAACTGACAGATTGTTTTTCTCCCTCATCTTAATCCCTAAAAGACCAACTTGTTCCAATTCATTTCCTAACGGGCAGGTATCCAGATCACAAACAAAAACCCATCACAATTAACACTGGCATCCTCACTGATAATCTCTACAGAGACCCAGAAGAGTAAAGCAAGTTTACAGGCCATCCCAAAGGCAGTCAGCAATCATTCCAGAACATGGAAGGAGTATATCCAAGGGAAAAAGCAGAAGATCTGCTATCTATGCTTGCATGTTCCATATCCCTCCAAGAGTTTCTGGTTCCTAAGTAGCATCCAGTGCCTTTTGTTGGGGGCCACATAAATTAGTGACTACAAAGATGTTTTTTAGAACTTTTCTTGTACTCTGTGGGAGGGATTTTGGCCATGCATCTGTCTTTCGATTGCTCCACCTCTAAAGGGAGACATTTGTACTTGATGAGCTTTAAGATCCCAGGATGAAGAGCCATCTGAAAGCAAGGAGTTGTTGTTTTCATGAAAGAAAAAGAGTTTAATTTTTTCATTCATATCTTGCAGGACACTTGCCTATTCCTAGCTAATTTTCATAATTTATATTTACTTACTGTTAATAAGCAAACAACGTATGGCAAACACAGGAAAAAAAAAACTGGGAGAACTCAGGGATGGGACCCTTCAGTGATACTGAAACATAAAGGATCAGGGAAAACTGACACAGGATGAATTCTGAAAGTGTTTTTAGGATAATGCTAAAGTACTCCTCCTTCTCCTCTCCCCCAACACACTGAAGTCAAAGCACAGGTCAACAGGAGCATCTGTTCTTTACATTCCAGAAAAATGATTTTCCTTTCCAGCTACTTACAAAGTTGCAGAAGAGAGAATACTGAGAACAAACAGTAAGCTATATAATTTAGTTATATAGCTCAGGATATGAGACATAAACATCAGGTTATATATTCAAAAACATCAGAAAGATTGAAACAGTAGTTTCAAAAAACACTGTGCTCATGGAAGAAGAGTTTTTATGGGGCAGCATAAGACTGGAGTTTTGAAACACTGCAAATCCTCTAGGTTTATATGAAGATGAAGCTACAAGCCCAGCAGCAGTTCCGCTGTAAGAGGAGGCCTTCAAAGTGCCTCTCCATGTGCCTCTTCGGAGCTTAGCTGCCGCTGTTTTCCTTTTCTAGGCCTCTGCTCATCGGCACAGCGAGAAGGCAGCATGTGGAAGAGATGAATGCAATCCGCACTCGGCATTGTGTTTCAAAGTTGCTACAGTTTCACACCACTGGAAGTCAACAGAAATGTTTTTTTTTCCCACTTGTCTCTGTCCGTGCCCTTCCTCCATGGTAACACAGTGGAGCAGCTGTCTTTCTGACACAGCAGCCCATCTTTAAAAAAATCAATCACATTATGCTCAGAGGATCAGTGCTACTTTAATATTATTTACCTTGACTTTTTTGTTGATTTTTGTCATAAAAGTGCTGTTCTAGCACCTCAATTGTTCTTAAGCTCCTTTCAAGGGAGCTGTGTTAACTTCAATATGGCAAATTTTCCTTTCTACAAGCCTACAGATCTACAAGTCTGTCTCCCTTTTCTATTTTCTACAGCTAAAATGCTCTTTCCTGTACCTCCGAACATGGGCAGTGATGGGGAGAAAAAGCAAAGCATTAAACAGATTTACTACATTCACCGTTATGCGTATTAACTTTCCTAAATATTCAACTTCAATACTGCAATTTCCTTTTGAATGAATTTCATTCAACTATATATATATGTATATTTGGGGAAGATGCACAGAAAATGTTAGGTGAATAGTTGTTCTAGTTTTGTTTTGGTTGGTTGGTTTGTTTTTTTTTTTTCTCGAGTGGTCACTTACATCTGATGTATTTTCTTTATTTTCAAAACATCATATTTGTAAAAGAAAAAATAGAATCTTTTGGGGTTTTTTTGTGGGTTTGGGGTTTTGGGTTTTGGTTTGGTTTTTTTTTTAGCCTTTATTTTGTTAAAAATGGGCACATCAAGGTTGAAGACACTGTTATATTGAGCATGTTTGCAGCTTTCAAAGTGCCGGGCTTTGGGTATGCTGGCTGCTAAATTTGTTTAGCACTATATTAATTGCCCTCTTTTGCCTGGTCATCTAGCAGGACACCCTCTGTAAGCAGAAATAATCTTGCAGAGCAGTTTGTAACTGTTGATGCCAGAAAACAAGCATGCAAAATAACTTGTCATTCTCTTTAAATAAAGAAGAATATACAATGCAGCCTTAGAATTAATCCTGATTTAATACCAACAACTGAAATTATGACCAGCTTTCATGACAGGTATCTGCCTACAATCTTCTTATATGTGGGAAGTAATAAAAAAAAAAATAAGCGTAATAAATATAATAACCTTCTCCATTTGGGAGTTTTGGAGCTGCAGGTTTGAAAAATACAGTTTATCGTTCCCTTAGAGGAAGAATGTAAGGCTTAGTCTTTCACTGCTCTCTTGAAGAGCAGATTACGCTTGCTGGCTTCCTTCTCCCATCGAGGGATTCTGCTCAGCAGCTTACTTAACCCCACTTAGGCAGGGAAACCCCTGGATGTTGGCTCTCTCTTCCTACTCCTCCGCCAGTTTCCAGGAAAACAGGAGGTCAGTCCAGGGCTTCCTATCAGACAAATGACTCCAGCAGCCCAGATGGTTCTCTAGTTATTTTAAAGTAACATTTCAGGAAGCGAGCACACTTATCTACACGCTTTTTGGCACACTAGCATGAGGGGGGAGTTGTGGTGGTAGTTTAGAGGACTGGATTTTCATTTAATTCTCTGCTAAAGCCATTCTCATCACTTTGCTGGGCATTTCAGGCAAATAAATAGGAATTATTTATGCATTATACTTTCTTTCTTTAAATTTGGAGCATTTTTTTTCTAGACCTGTCCACTGTTGGGCAGAAGTACCACGCTCCAAGTACAGGAGCAATTCCTCAAAATAAAAACTGTGTTTCCCTGATGCTTAAGTGTGCCTGCCACTCAAGAGGAAAAATATCTGCTATTAGTCATAATCTTTGATTTACAAGTGCAGGCTCCTTCTCTCTAATGGATCAGAATTCACACATTAGTGTTCCCACCGCCCAAAAAAAAGCTCAAAATGCTGAACGCAAAAAAAATAACAAAACAGACTTCTACATGTACTTTATAACAATACTGTACTTTTTCTTGAACTCAGCTATACGGAATCATGAAGTAATACAGAATTCAAAAGTACATGAAGTACAACAAATCAAGCTTTCTAGTCTGTGAAGAGGAGTTCTTCACCTGAAACATCAAATGTATTTGCAAGATGCTTAGTTGCTTTTTTTTCCACATTGTTAACCAGCCTTTCAAGAGACTTATTTGTCAAATCCTTTTTCAGACAGAGATTTCATCCTGTGATAACAGAAAAGGTACATACTGGCCTCTAATTCCTATTGCAGTAGTTATTTGGCTTGGTGTCCTGCACTTATATAAGGAACTTAATTTCAAGCATAAGTAGTAGAGTCAAATGATGAAAAACTGTACATCCATCTAGGGAGAAGAAGTCTCTTTCTAAGAAGAGCAGGTTTTTTATCTGGTAGCATGAAATTCAGGTACTGATACTGCTGATGCACACTGTCTTACAATGGTACCTCAGTGCCAGCGAGAGAAACTATTTAAGTGTTCCCATAAAAAAAAAACCCACAAACAAACAAACAAAAAAGGCCAAAAACCCAAACACAACACAAACCCTAATACAACACCTGCACAAAAATCATATTTCAGTTTGTCCTGTAGCACTGAGTAGTACGAGATAACTGCATGCTTTGTCAAAGAGTACATATTTTCTTGAACTGAAGAATACTGCCTTTCAAATACAGTGAAGTCTTATCTCCATGCCATGCAACAGGAAAAAAATAGGGGGAGTTGAATAACTCTCTCGCAAATTTCAACCGCTTCAATCAAGGATTTCAGGATATATATAAAAAAAAAAAATAGGGGGAGTTGAAATTGAAGTCGCAAATTTCAACCGCTTCAATCAAGGTATGCCTAACCACTTTCCCCTTTCTACTCCAAAAATGCTGTATCCTGTCTTTTGCATATGCACTTGTCAAAGCCTCTGCAGCTTATTCTTATGCACTAGATAACACTTATCAAAAAAGTACCATCATGCCCTACTGAAACCTGGAAAACAAACTGCAGCAAATATAGGGAACTGATTGTGTTAGTCAATATATGACAAGTGATATCTACTGTCTGTGATGTTAATATACAGGTGCTTGGACAGAAACAACTTTGTCCAGATTGTGGCTATTACTTTTTGTAGGCACATCTACACTATTTTACATGCTTCCTAGATTCTTCTAGGAAGAAGAAGGAAGATTCTTCCTTCTTCTTCCATCAAGATCTTTATGTCTAGATAAGCCAAGGCTCTCTTCTGCTCATTGTATAAGATGTGTGTAAGTGACAAATGCTCAGGATGGAGGCATCTCAAACCAGAAAATTTTCCTTTACCTGCCTTTAATTACCTGTAGTCTCAGAACCTACACTGAAGTAGGTTCGCCATCTACCTTGCAATGGCAGCATGTGTTCCCCTTAACCCACTCATCAAAGGAAAGAACCCCCCCACACACCTTCTTAGCCCTCTCAAGACATTTTTAAGGAGACTGGACAAAGAGTTTCACTTGAGAGCTGTCTGTGACTTGTAAGTTGCAGCAGTGACAGAATAGAACTGTTGTGGACTTTATACATCAGAGCTCTTAAGACAAACAGGTAGTAATCACTGCCTTTTGGGTTATACTGGAAATAGCAAATAAAACTAAGAAAGTGCTATTCTTAAACTTCCGCCAGGAGAAAAGTAAGTGCTATTCTTAAACTTCCGCCAGGACAAGTAGATGCTAAAAAGACCTATGGGTCAAGTAGCATTTATATCGTTGTCCCAACTCTTTCTGCAGTCATGAGAACACCTACCAACTCTGAGGATGAAACAGAGATCGGTAGAAGCTGACAGAGTGCAAATTTATTACGGTAGGAAGCAGGAGACCATAACATTCATTAGTTTACTGAGATTTCACCAAGTAAAGGTCAAGTGTCATGACCAAGGTCAGAATGGGAAGTCATCTACAGATTCCCATTTGACAGGTAAAATGACAACCTTGTCCTTAAGTAAGCAGGTTGTTTCTTTTAAAGGGGACAGATTAAACTAAATGCACTTTGCATGTGGAAACGAGAAATTAAGTTGACTAAGACTTCAAAATCAGTTATACTTAGGTAGCAGTGGTTTTAGAGAAGTAGCAAACTGAACATGCTGCTTTTATGTCTGCTAACATTTTCCTTAACTAAATACCTAGACTGTAGGTCTGTAAAATGCTCTATAAAAGAAGGCACAAATTCACAGCTTCTGTCTCTCTGGATGTTACTGTAAATAACATCAGCAGCAGGCAGGGACTGTCTCATAATCATTCTGTTCATTATATTAGCAAGGTCGTCCATGTTACTGTTTCCTGCCCTGCTTTCATGGTGAAATTATATTCAGCTATTTGCTATTTAGCTAAATCAAAGATGGGGAAGTTAAATGTAAACCTAAAGGAAGATACTAATATAATCCTCTGCAAGGGATTAACACACTGCTTTAAATTACTCGAATTCTTAGCAATTATTAGCCACTTAATCCATACTTCACTGGGTGTGTAAACTATAGGTAATCCATATCTCTTATTTGGATCTTCTTCCCATACTTCTTGAAATCATTACTAGAAACACACTGACTTTGAAATATGACAATTTTCTTTTACTTCTGAGCAGTAACTACAATGTAACACAACACAGAAGGCTGACCAATTGCGTACTACTGGTGCAGAATTACGAACGGTTACTTATCCGTTCCGTGGGAAACAAATAAACATTAGGAAATATATTTTCTTGTTGGATTTTTTGGTAAAGCTAAGAGAATTTTTTCTCATGGAGCTTGGGAAAGGAAGTTTGCCCAAACAGCATGATTCACTGGAACAAATGGAAGTCCAGGCCCCCCATGCTACAGCTCCAACACAGTGTAGGAGAATAGATCAGATCTACCTACCCAGCAATAGGTAGATGTTTAAAGCCAAATTGTCTCTCTTGGAATGTAGATCCAAATTATGTATAAAAATACATATTCTACTAACAGCTGAGTGGTGTGGGTCATTTCATAGAACGATATGAGAAGTCAAAGCTTTTACAGAATTTCTGCCTAAAATTGCCAGCAAAATCTCCCCCATCTCTTAACGCACCTTGGTCTACAAAATTATATCAAGTCTAAGGCAGGAACGCACAATCAAAAGAATGCAGACCATTTCTCTTAGAATATTTCTTGGTTCACTTCTGTTCATTTACTAGGGAAATTTAAACCTTTCAAAATGCAGGCTTCTACAAAAATTTCAAACCCCTATTTTGTAATAGAAAAAACAAACTTTAGATGTGGGTTCCTTGATAAGTTGCACAACGTTCTGCTTATTCCCATTTTGATTTAATTACTCCTTCTATTTATGCTGCAAATCACCAACAGTGAAAATTATGAATTACATATTTGGTTATAAAATTCAGAATTGGCATCTGCTCAGGCTGAATTTTTTGGTTCAAATTCAAGCATACAAACTACCCATTTATTTGTGTATTCAGGCTAGTAAAAAAAAGGTACCAAAAAACCCCCACAAACTCAACACCAACACCCCCCCTTTGAATTCTGAAATGACTGCCAATCAATCAATCAAGATTATAGCAATAAACGATCAATATGTGCCATGTTCCTGTCACTATAAAAGCAGCAGTTGAAACAGGCACCATGCAAAGAATTTTCTAATTGATAGCATTTTCTTAAGAATAAAAGGCAATATAATACTGAAAGTTTATTTTGTAATATTATATAAAGCCTTGCACATTAACCTTGGAACTCTGGATTTCTCATGCAATCTACATCATCTTAGATACAATCCAAATGATTGAAAATACAATCAAAACCTCCCCATGTTTCCAGGACAACTCAAATTCTTCAAAAATACATTGTTGGCCTTGCTAGCACATGGCCTTGCTAACAACAATTTCTGCTAAATTAATTATTTCACAGGCATCCATTTTTTTTTTCACCATCTCTAATACATATTTACCCTTTAATGCACTGCTATTGGTGCAAATATCAATTAACAATCTCACTAATACCCTGCTGCTGAAATAGGCTTCCACCGTCAACACTAGAACAAAATTCTAAGTGGTGTACTAATACTTGATCAATATCTTAAGTGGGTATATCACTGAAACAAAATCCACCAAATTAGGATCAGTTTGAATCAGCTCATTTTTAATGTCACATCACACACTTTAGTAGAGAACGAGATCAAAAAAAGAGTAACATTACTTAAGTGTGAACAAGTAAAAAAGCTGCTCCATCATGCTGATCTGTGCTCCTTGGCACATGATTTAGTTCTATCAGAGGTGATGCACAGAGCAAAAGAACCAACGAGCGTCAGGAGCCAGGCCTTACACAGTTACCTACTCAGCTGGACCACCAACAGTGGCATGACTGGTCAAGGCCCATATTTTGTTTATTCTTAGGTAAGATAGAGAGTTGGTGCTTTCCACACTTCATTAGGGGGAGCAAAAATAAATACAATTACAATAACATTAAAACATTGTTATGGTCACAAAGTGAGACCCACAAGTCATTAAATGCTAGGACGCAAAAAAATGCCATGCAAGGTCAACTCTGGGTATGACTATACCACCTTCAATTAAACACTTACGCACCATTCTTCCACAAGGTTTCTCATCTTGGCAGTGCACAGGACCTAAGTTAGTTGTGTGCGAAGCAGGTACTGAAAATTTTGGTCTTCTCATATCTCTTCCCTTGCCTTATTTGCTGCAAAGTGTTCTGAATGAGAAAAGGTTTTCTAGTATTATACCCTTAGTTTTTTAAGTGCTTTGGGATCTCTTTCATTAGGTTTGCTATCTCTGAAAAAAACGTGTCTTGGTCCAGTCTGATGTTAACCGTAGGCTCTTTATAACACAGATTATGAAACTACTATTTAATTGTTTGCCTAGGGATGTTTTTTTGCTTCAAATAACAGGTCAAACATCTTCAGGAGTCTGAATTACATCTCAACATCATTCTCATACGCATGCAGTAAGAATTACACTTACTGCTTTGTACTTTAGCTTATAACAGCTCTGTCGCCTTCTCAGTTTCACTCCTGTTTATTTTTCTCTACACAGAGGCTTTAAAACATACGTTCAGGCTAAGATGATACACTGGCTATGTTGCATACTTCTCTGCACTTTAGAATATTCTTATTAAAATAGCATATTATTTAAGAACATCGCTCAGGACTTAAACAATACAAATAGAAAAAATGTGAGACTTTGCTGAGTACCTTCTCCCTCATAAGTGTCGAATACCACATATCGTGTGCTCAGGTGGGGAAAGGGAAGAACGAGAAGGAGGAAAATAATTATGCTATGCAGCTTGGAAAGCTGCTGCTTCCTAAAGCTAGGGATTTTTTGGTCTCATAAGAAAAGTTTCTGAGCCTTGTACTCACAGACAGTTTTGTGAGACATGCCGTACTCCTGTGCCTTTTATTGTTGCATAGTCTCCAACTATCTGTAGCGTTGAAACATTGCCCTTCAACCTCCACGCGAAACATGCTCATAAGCAAAGACAGAGTTGCCTGCGTTGAAAAGCCTGTTTCCTTGGCAATTCAGTAGGGCCATATGACATTCCAGAAAGCTAGGAAAGAGGAAGGACTGCAAACATGCTATGTGTCTGGGGGACCACTGGAGAAGATGAGGAATGGACAGCAGAAGAAAGAAGGATGAAGTGGCTGATACTGTGCTGCACCCCTAAAAGATCAAGAAATTGTAGCCTATTTCAGTGGATCACACAGGAGAAGTTCCTTTCACTCACACACATACACAGAAGACATTGCACTTGAAGCTCTAGTTTTGCTAGGAAAAAAATCCAAACAACCTATCTTCTGACTGCTCCGTCTTAAAAATCAGATCTATGGGTTAAGTATTTCCTTCACATGCTAGAAAGGTGACTGCATCGGTCTGCACAGCCTACATACAGAACGCGTAAATGCTTTCTTTCTCTATCACATGTAAAGAATACAACTCAAACAAGTGGCAGGAGACAAAGTCCCAAGGTAGGAAATGGGTAAACTGAGCTATATCAAAAAGTTTACAAGCCAATTTCCAAAAGATGTTTAAAGGCCAAAACATGCATACAGACAACGCGAGGAGTTGTCCTCTGTTTTTAAGAAATGATTGGAACAAGAAGGCAACTTCTCCCACTGGTGTTAGTGTACAGAAAAATATATCTCTCTGTGATACATGAACAAGTCTCTCTCTTGTCATCCAAGGGCCTTGTAGAGCACCAGGCCAGTGAAAAAATTTCTCCCTGCTCAAGTCTATTGTCCTCCTACATAAAATCAATGGCACCACACTAATGATTCACAAATCTGAGCAAGAATGACCCATCTCAGAAAAAAGATGAGATAAAAAAAAAAAGTAATTCTGAAGAGAACTGGCCTTCAAATGGCAAAATTAACACCTTCATAAATTGAAAGACAAATAGGACAATATCACTGAACACCCAGGCTCAGACACTTCCACTGGTCACAAAACTTGGTCTCAATGTCACTCTATCTCCAAATATCTAAGAAACAGCCATAAAGGAGAAGATGGGTTGGGAAAAGACAGGCAGGTTACCGGTTACCTGACTGTGCCAGAATGGGAAGACAGACTCTGCTTGCCCTCATTCAGAGCAAAGGGGGCTGGGATGACTTTGCAACCCATCCTGAAGATTTCCTCTCTTTCCCATCCTGAAGTGGGCTACCACAGTCCCAGACCTGCTGTAACCACTGTGAAGCTGACACAGGGATGGAGGAGGAGAAATGTTGGGGAAAGACTCCTTGGGAGTTTAAGAATTTGTGTGTGAATTCTTTACACCCCAGGAGCTGCTGCCTCTTGAGGGAAGGCAGTTACATACTTTCTCACTTGGCAGTCTCCAGGATCAGTTGGGAGTCAGGCAAGCAGAGCTGGCATGCACTGGACAGGAAAGCTAATTAGATTCAGTTTCCACATAACAAAGGTTACAGATGAGAAAGTTCCAGTATCAAGTATTGTCAAGGCAGCCATCTCAGAAGCTCCTTAAATCTGATCCTCTGCAGCAAGTCACCTATAGTGCACTTGTTCAATGCTACTTTGAGCTATTCATGTGATTTTCTGGCCTTGGTGGTGAGAAAAAGTCTTTTTCAGAGCTGGCCTTTTAACAGATGCTTCTGTATTCACTCCATGCTGTCTTCCTCTCATTAGCTGACAGAATCACCTGCAGATTATATATCTTTGTATTACGCTTTTATGCCAGATGTGCCTGTTATTCTTCTGCCCTGTTATGATATGACAGTTATTTATGCTTAATGTATAGTTTTAAGTTGTGCCTTTTATTCACAAATCCACAGATACCCATGGCTGTCACTTTCCTGTCAAATTATCAAGATGTTTTCTTTGAAAAACAAAGAAACTTGAGCTTGTCTAAGATAGTGGGTAGGGAAGGATTACTAAAAAACAAAACAAAATCAACAATAAAAAAACACACCAAACAATGCCACATAAATAGCAAAAGCTGCAAATAGCCAGTGGAGCCTCCCTCCCACCCGATGAACCTGGATAGTTTTAGTTACCCTTGAGCTTGCTCCATAAATATAAGTGGTTCTTCATGCAAGTGCATACTACTCACAGCCTGCGGTTCCCAGCTTGCTTGCCTCCACACTTATGATTCTGCTTCACATTTTCTTACTGATAGATGGTCCAACCGAAATCATTCAGCAACAAAAGCAAGTTTTACTTAGCAACAGTTTCCAGGCAAGATTTGCCATCCAAAACCACTGCAGAGGCATTTCTTTGACTTAAACAAAGAAACATCAAATCGATTAAGATACTTAACACAAACCCTGTTCAAAATACAGATATCTCTCTCTACTCTAACAACTGTAGCTCTCTTGGAGAAAATATCTGCTAGTAGAATAAGCAGGAAAGTAAATTTGCATCACAGCAGGCAGGAGATCATAAATTTACTGGCCAGCATCCACCAGACAACCTGGGAAAAACGACAGCCATATGAAGAAGCTGCAGCTCAGACAGGAAGATTTCAGCTGCACCTTAGAAGAGCAGGACTCTTGATATTAAAAAGTTCCCAAAGGATCTTAAACTACTTGAGTGTTTCCCAGATTCCCCATACAAACACAAGAAGAATTGTTAAAAAACAATATTAAAAGAGGCGGGCAAAACAAAACCCAAGAACACTGATGAAGAGAGCTAGAGGGGAAAATGATGAATTCAAGATCAAAGAGCTGGCAAGAATAACCAAAGTTTTTCACAGCAATATGGGGCAGGCATGGGGGATCGAAGGGCTTTTTTTTTACCCTATCAGTCAGATTCTGTACTTTTTTGTCTTCTGACATCCTGAGCTCCAGCAATACAATACTAAAACATATATGATGAAAGAGGGAGATATAATCATCATGTACAAACAGTAAAGTGAAAGCAACTGAATACCAAGCAAAAGATTTCACAATTATTTTTTAATAACAGTTGTGATGAGAGAAAAATGTCACTGCAATGACTACAGCAAAGCTTACGCAAGCACAAGGGTCTCCTTACACCGCTGTTTATGATTAGAGTAGCATTGAAAGACAAGCCATCGGGTACCAGGAAGGACACTAATGCGGTGTATCCAGGGCCAGACAGCCAGTTGCAGGACCCCATTTGTTTACACCAGAAACTTTGGCACAGATTTAAAAAGTGTTTAGGATTATACATAGACCTAGGCAGTACTGTTAACAGCAGAGACCCATCATCATATATCAAAGGCTCAATCAGAGGTGCATAACTCTAACGAGCAGGCAGAACATTAAGAATTCACTGTAGAAATACAAGCCACATTTAATATCCACCTTACCCACAGACACCTCCTCTCCAATTTGCCAGCTTCTTTTCTGTCTAGTTCCACCATCACATTCACCCCTTGTTCTACAGAATCTTCTTGATTTTTCTTCAGGAAGAAGAATTCTGTGTCAGGGGGAACTCCACTATAAGGTTGGATTAGAGGAGGAAAAACACTATGAAACTGAGTGCTACAGATTCTCAGATATGTGCGCTCAGGGACTGATGAAAATGTCTAACATAAAATGGGATTTTACTGTCTGAAAGCAATTGAGGAAAAGGACCTGAGTTTACTGACTGATCAAACAGTCTCTGAGTCACCAAAGTGAAGGAGCTCTGAAAGAGGATATTTACAACCTGAGTGGTCATGGTGCTGAGTAACTTGCGCTAGTTGACCCTGCTTTGAGCAGAGAGTTCAGCCAGATGATCTCCAGAGATGCCTTTCCACTGCAATGATTCTCTGATTAGCCAGCATAAGTCAGAGTGGGTAGGCTCGCAGCCAGCAAATACAACAGAGAAAAAGTAGCACTGTCCATGATAGAGGACTAGGACAAGAGGTAGATGCATAGATTTGGCGAGATCAAGTTCAGATCAGAAATTAAAACATATTTTCCATTTGATCTGAATAATGAGACTCTGAAGCAATCTTTTGGGTAGGAAAAAGCGAGCAAAATAATACATATATGCCTGTGTGTACTAAGCTGGAGCTTAGTATGTATGAAGTCAGACACCCAACAAGACACATGTATCCAAGTCAATTGGTAACCATGTCATTTTTGTGGACTAGAAAAACACAGAATGTCAAGGAGTAGACAGTGCTGGACAAAGGAACATGATTTTACATTTACATTGTGGCAAATGCCATATAATAAGCAACAAGCAGTTGATTCTGTTCTAAAGGTAAATCTCCAGAGTGAGACACTCTCATGACAGGACACCAATAAACACCTTGCAGTCCAAGCTGCTAACCACCTGCATCATGCAGTACGCATACATGTATGCTGAGAAGACATGTGGTTTTAGACTTAGGTCAAAAATCAGTGTGGGAAAGGAACCCCCACAGCCAAACAGAAATGGGTCAGCAAAATAGCACAAACAAAAAAACCCACTGCGTTCCTGAGGAAGCCAAACTGACCTATAATTTTTGTGGAGGCCAGCAAGGAACTGAGAAGCAAGCAGAAGACAACAGACAAGGTGCAGATCCTCCCTGACTCTTCACATGGCACAAAGGATGAGTTGGCTTTACACAAATCCTTGAGAATCCCAAGAGCTTTCTGTCAGGGCCCACCATCTCAGCATGTGCTGGGGCATGGGCGTGGGGCTGAGGCTTGCTATCTTGACTAGATATTTCTGTACACATTAGTGTCTGCAGCACATTAGATGCCATCCAGGAGCAGATCTTCCAACTGGATTTCATCCAAAAGGAATGCAGTTCAATGTGAACCAAAGCGCAGTAGGATAGGAAAGATCAAAAGATCCACATCAAAAGTGCACTGCTGCTTCATACCAAGATGTTGGCAGGGATGCACACAGTGACCACGAGGATCCATCCAACGCTTACATTCCCCATAGAAATTATCTGATTTTGAAGTACAAAATACTTCCAACTTCTAAAGAGTTTTTGTTTTATTAGTGCTGAATGTCTGTGAAGTACTGAACAATTTCTATCACACAATGGATTTTTAGGAACAAATGTATAGAACAGTAGCCATCATGGAATAGAATATTCGGAACATGCACAAGCATCAGAGCTTGAGGTTTCCCTTTCATCTCTGGTTAAGCATTGTATCAGCATGTATCTCCCACCACAGTTCCCCATCAGACACACTGCTTACACAAGAGAAAGGAACCCAGAGCTGCAGACACACTACGCTGTAGTGAATTCACTGTCTCACTTCCCTGTATGCACATTAAACCATTGCCTTCCTACTGATGGAGTTGATGTTATTTCTTTAGCACAGACAATTACCAAATCTATTATATTGATAACACATTTAAGTAAACCCACATGAATACCTAGAGTCTCAGTGTTTCCAAACTTGGAGCCCTTGAGATCAGAACCTGTTCAAGTTATTAAAACTGACAGAATGACCCGAACTATCAAGTTATTACTGCAACTTTTTGTTAATTTTTTGTTATTCTTTCTGTTATACTTCCAACAGACTACCTTACAAACATCACTTTATAAGCAGATAACTTTTTTTTTTAGTTCAGATGAATATAAAAGAAAAGTACTTAACATGATTAGTTGCAGAAAGGGCAGACTTTTAGTCTTTATTATCTGAATACTTGAACATGGTTATTACAGCACGAGCTAAGAGAGACTGCAGTGGAAATTGCGACAGAGGCCTAGAGGCTAAATGCAACTGTCAGATTATACCAATCCCCACAAAATTCTATACGGTTTATTTCAAATCTTTTCAGAATTTTGCCATCCATAAAGAACAGACAATATAGCTTGCTTTTCATTTTGAATTCAGGGTGGGGTGGTGGGGTTTTTTTGTTGTGGAGTTTTGTTTGTTTGTTTGTATTTGTTTGCTTTAGAGCACAACCTGATTTCTTTCTTTTTACAGTAGTACAAGGAAGTTTTCTTTGACAATCTTGAATTATATGCTTTATAACAGTTCTTCACTGCTGTATTTGAAATTCACCGTCATCAAGACAAAATATCAGATTCATTTAATCAGACACATTCAAATAGGGAGATCTTCTGTCTCCAGCTATTCTTTAATGAGAAAATCCTCCACCACAGGTACTCATCACAGAGAATGAGAAATTGAGGAAATGATATTTTGCTATAACACAGATGAAAACTGTAAACCAATATTAGTTTATATCTTCTACCTGCCACAGTATCTGAGGCCAAACTATGACAAAATTGTTACTTTCAATTTGGCTGCCATGGTAACATGAAATGGTCCAGAGATGCTATTAATCCTAGGGTAACGATAGGTGGCAATGAACCATACTGAGCAGGTTTATTTTCTTTGAGTTTTTGCTAAAGGATTTAGGAAGAAATAGAATAACAAGTACTGAAGATGATGGCTGAATAGGGACATTGAAAAATGAGTTAAAACTGAAGATCTAAGCAAATTCTTTGTTCATATGGCTATACTGAATGGCACTGAAAGTCACTGAAAAGGTGAGGCAAAAGTTTGTTTTCTTTTAATGGACGGTAACAAGTTGAGATTACAGTAGTTTCTCTTGCAGTTAAAGTACAGTAGGAAAGTTTTCTGAATCTAAAAGTCTGGTTTCAAGCATGCTTTTACTTCCCATCCAGGACAATGAGACCTTTCTTTACTCTTCTGTCTTTTCTTTTTCCTCTTAAACTTTTAAAGAAAGAACCCTGAAATTTGTATACCCTCTGCCCCCATACCAAGGAACCCAATCACATGTCTGGATATTTGAGATGAGAATTACCCTTTTTTAGAACCACTGATCATTCAGATGGAAATGTGTCTGGAGATCATCCAGTCCAACTTTCTTCTCAAAGCAGAGCTAGCTTCAAAGTCATACCAAGTTGCTCAGAGCTTCATCCAGTCAAGTTTTCAATACCTCCAGGAATGGAAGTTCAACAGCCACCCCAGGAATTTGCTGCAGTATTTGACCTCTCTCACACTGAATTTCCCCAACATTCTCCTCGAATTTTCCATCGGAAATTCCCTTTTTGCAACTTATGACTGCTGCCCCTTGTCCTCTCACTGTGTACTGTGAGTCCTGGTGGACAACAGCATGACCATGAAACAGCAATGTGCCCTGGTGGCCAAGAAGGCCAATGGCATGCTGGGGTGCATCAAGAAGAGCGTGGCCAGCAGGTCGAGGGAGGTCAACCCCCCCCTCTACTCTGCCCTGGTGAAGCTGCATCTGGAGTATTGAGTCCAGTTCTGGGCTCCCCAGTTCAAGACGGACAGGGAACTGCTGGAGAGGGTCCAGCAAAGGGCTACAAAGGCGATTAGGTGGCTGGAGCATCTTTCTTATGAGGAAAGGCTGAGGGACTTGGGTCTCTTTAGTCTAGAAAAAAGATGACTGAGGGGGGATCTTATCAATACTTATAAATACTTAAAGGTAGGGTGCCGGGGGGATGAGAACACTCTTTTTTCAGTGGTGCCCAGTGATAGGACAAGAGGTAATGGGCCCAAACTTGAACATAGGAAGTTCCATCTTAACATGAGGAGGAGCTTCTTTACTTTGAGGGTGAAAGAGCACTGGAACAGGCTGCCCAGAGAGGTGGTAGAGTCTCCCACTCTGGAGACATTCAAAACCCACCTGGACACCATCCTGTGCAACCTGCTGTAGGTGACCCTGCTCTGGCAGGGGGGTTGGAATAGATGATCTCCAGAGGTCCCTTCCAACCCTGACCATTCTCTGATTCTGTGAGGGAAGCCTGACATCATCTTCTCTCCAATGCCCCCCTGGTTACTTGAGGACAGCGATTACAACCTCTCTGAACCCTTTCTTCTCCAAGGTGAAGAAATCCAGCATTGGGCCCCTGAGAGCACTAATGGGCCTTACTGACCCTGCCCCAGCCTCCTCTGACCCTGGGGGCCCAAAGACCTAATTTTCAGCTCTGCCAGGGGCCTTAGTCCCCACGTGAGTAACGTCGCAGGGGTCTCCAGCCCTGCCTCCTGGACAAACCTCGGATGCAAACCACAGTCTCGTCTCCAGCTCTGTCCTTGGATCTTGCTCCACTTGCTCATGTTGACATCTCTGGGTGGCCTCCGGCCCTGGTTCATCTCCTTGCCATGCCTGAGCTGTCAATGGATCCCATTACTAGCATCCAACTCTGCCTGTCACTCTCAGACACTGTAGTGCCCATCAGTGAGGCACCACAACTAGCATTGGAGTCTCCCAGTGGACCCTAGCAATTGCCCGTTGAGGCCCAGGGACACGGGTCAAGTCTCCAAGTAAGGATTTGCAGGTCTGCAGAATTCTTTCCTGACCAAGAGACCTGCTATTTTCCAAGTGTGCGACTATGGTGGGAGGCTTTCCAGTCAGGCCTTAAGGGTCATTGTTTCACTCCATACTTCTAACACCTTCATTTCCAGCTGAATGAACAGTTTGTTAGAAACTATTTGACCTACTATTCCATATTTTGTACTTTTGATGTGCAATCTGGAGAGAATCTCCGGTTGAATGAAACATCTTTCATTGTGTTTTTTTTTTCCTTGCTCATCTATAAATAAAGTTAAATTGTCTTGTGTCCCAGAGGTATAACAGTTGAACAATACAAATATATGCAGCAGTACATAATTCAAAAAAGATATCACAAAAGAGGAATAATTACAAATTCATTCTTTATGCCTGTCCTGTACATGACTGGTGTATAAGGTAGGTATAAGATACCTTACAGTCACTAATTAGGTGTAAGATTATTCTGAAATGTAATATGTCACGATTACTATAGAATTATGCAGAGTTGGCACATGTCATTGAGTAAATAATATCACACATATCAATGTATTTGTATATAAGGCTAATGATGCACTGACAGAGGATAACTCTCACCTTGCAAACGATTATGTAAGGCCTTGGAACACCTACCCTTTAAAGAGGGAATGAATGTTAAAAGAAATGCCACTCCAAACAGATACGTTTGTACAGAAGTTCTATTGAAGCAATTAAAAGGATGCTGCTGTTTGGAAAAGCATATTCTAGTGTTAATGCTTTGAAATAGTGAACAATTATATGCATGAAAAAAACCCAAACGTTTTTCTAATCCTGGCAAATAAACCACAGAAATGAAACTTCAAAAAGTTGGCACAAGAAATAAAATATAGCCTAAAGGAATATTTTGTAACTTCCTATTAAACAGCAGAGTTGATTAACTTTCTTTGAACAAATTATGTTCTATAATTTCAATGTGAATAGAAATTTGTAGGCAGGCAGTTGGAAGTAAACGTTTTCACAAAAGTTTTTAATACAGAAAATTGTTTTGCAAATGCATTGTATTAACAGAAGGCTTCAAAATGGTTAATTGTTATCATCAAAAGGTGATAACTAGACATTTATCACAGTTCAATTTACTTATAGAAATTTATCAGTATTCACTTCCCAACATGCAAATTTGCAGGAGAATATTCATCATTCAAACCTTCTGAAGAATTAATGGAAGATGCATTTTCACTATCTTCATATTGCTTAATACTACAGATAACAAAAAACGTCTTGCCATTTGAAGTTTTTTAATATATAATTTTGCCTGACTTGAATCAAGGCATTTCTGTTTCAGCCACATGAAACAAAATGAATTAAAAAATAAAGTGGCAGGCAGTAGCAGCTTCCTCTTCACCCTCAGTACCCATGCTGAATGGAAAGAAGGCTAAATCAGGAGGAAGTGAATTGGTTTGAACCAGAAATGTCAGAACAACCATCTCATATAAGTATCTCATATAAGAGGGATTAGGGAATTTTCTTCAGAAGTGGAAAACAGTAGTTCAAATCTGCTTATAGAAGGCACTTTAGTATTCATCACTATACCTTATTATGTCATAAAACATGATCTTCTGGTGAAGTTTTCTTTCCTAATTAAAACTATTTGATAAGCATAATCTAAATTAATAGGTAGTTTTGCGATATCTAAAGCCTATGCTTTTCTACTGATAAGACTATCAGCTGAAAGCAATTGCAGCATTGAACTACAATATAATAATAATAATAATAATATGCTTAATATATAAGCGTACAGTAAAAAAGTAAATATCAAATTTCTAGAGATATCTTACCTTTTTTTATCATAAGATTTTGTAAGACTGTTTTCTCTTTCTTTTATAACCAACAGCTCATATCATTGGAGCTGGTGCTATGTCTATCATACTGCTGCCTAAAGTTGAATTATTGGGTTAAGAGGTTGTTTGGGTATGTTTGTTTTTTTTTCCTTTGAGGGTGGTGGTGGGTGTTTTTTAAAGGAGTCTGACATTTTAGGAAGAAAACAGTTTCAGTTCTTTCAGGAAGGATAAAATATTCTCTAACTTAAAAACTCTTATGTTTCCTTTAAAGCCAACTGAACGATGAGCAGAAGAAAGGAACGTGCCCCAGATGTTGAAAACACATAATTTTATCTGCTCAATTTTGGTAAGTTAAATGGCTTTCAAAACTCTGAGGTCACATATAGTCAGCAGAAAACATGAAAAAAACCACTCATTTTCAGAAGCCATTGACAGCATTAGAAAAGCTCCAGCTGTCCAGGGAAGCTGTAAGTCTGACCTTCTTAGACCCATCGCTATCCTGCAGTGCAGTGAGCAGAACTGCAAGGGATGAGCAGGATTTTCCCTATAACCTCCACAGATTTGGAAAGATGTGCAGGAACATAAATACCATCGTATGTTCTTGACTAGCCTGCCACTTCTGAACCCCCACAAGGCATGGAAAAAGAGGATGCCTTACTTTAATATAGGGTAGGAGGGATGGCAAAGCAGACAGATGGAGAAAAAGGACTGAAGACATATTGGTGTCAAAGCCAGTTCTGGCTAGCCAAGGAGACAAAGCATGGCACAGGTGGCTGGGTAAGGAGCCAGCTGGGTGAGACACAGAAGGTGGGATTAATTTCACCTAGCTTTTGATGTCCATCTGTGGATTACTCACCTCTCTTTCAGAGGCAGGTTCTAGAATGCAATTCTGTTGCTATATTTTAGATGCCATGTGTGGAAGATCAGTTGCATCCTAGTCATTTCTTTCTTTCTTTTGGCCACACAAAGGAGCTCAGTGCTACTAGTTCAGACACAAATGTCCACATAGCAAACACCTACATTTAGTTACATAGTCCTTCTTCAGCCTTTTGAGAAAACTGGGCAGAGAGCTAAGAGTTAAAAATTAGAATTCTTAACCAGTGGGAGTAAAACAGGACTGGGATCTTAGGGCAATAAGAACAGGCTTGTTTGGGAGAGTCTCTATTTTTTTTTTTAATCACTCAGCCTGAAATCAAATTCTTATTTCAGGGTACTGGAAGTCAATAAAAGCTACGTTGTGAACATGAAACGTGTCATTTAGTGGTAATATCACTCAAAAAGGCATCTTGAAGCAGGCACTCAAAGTTAGAAGCACTTCTGATGCAATCTTCCTCTGTTTCAGACCCTTATCTGTAAGATGAGAGAGCAGTACTTCATCTCACTCTGCGGGGAGGTGGAACCACTTTGTTCATGTTTGTGGTCAGTAAATTTCAGGGCAAGTTTTCCAAAATAGAGTTTGAACAGGCTGTGATAAATAAGTCACTGAGCAATTTTTCAGATAGCAGTAGTTATGATTAAATAAATGTTCTGCAGTGTGAACAGTGAATAAGAATAGATTCCAGTGTGTGTGTGTGTAACAGTAAACTATCATATTAATGAAACTTATCATAACATGTATGGGAAAATACTTTATTTTCTTCTCAATAAATTTTCAGCACCTCTCTGTCCTCCTTTTTTTGGGCCTAAACTATTCATTGAAAATCTGAACAAGCTCAGTGTCTACAGAACTAATTTCCAATAAATTTACTATATAATATAAAAAATTTCATAAAACTCTAACAATTCAAGTTATGAGTCTGCCGCTAAGCCCTCTAAACAAGCACACAGGTAAGAGGACTTCACTGATAGCCAGCTGGATTTAGTAGAAGGATTCCTCCTCTTTCCCAATTTCCTTAGTGTTGAGTAATTTGTTCCTAGATATCTATTATTGTTGACAAATCCTTTACAAATAGAAAAGTGCATATGCAATAAGTTAATCTGGTTCTCCTTTCAATCGCACTTGCAATGCTATGTACGCCTGTTAGGGGGTTAGACTGTTCCACAAACTTTTGGAGGGAAGGGGCAGAGGTATGGGGAAGAGACGTCTGTTATAGTGCATGAGAAACAAGAGAAATTTCATTGTACTTGAAGCTTTCTTGTTCAGAGGATGAGCTACTTGACTCCTATTTAAGTTACATATAAAAACAAGTTGATGATCAAAACTTCAGTGGCCTTTTCCTCCAAGTACTTAAAGGATTCACATCTGTGGTCTTATACGTAGCCGAAAGAAGGATAAGTAATAAACTGTTTATGAATGCTAATAGTTATATTTTATTGGTTTTGTACAGAATAAACAGTATCTCTTTTCAAATTTTGGTAAACACAAACATCAGTCTCAAGAGTGATTCAGATGAAGACTTTCCTGGTTCTATGTGATCAAGTTCAGGAACTAAACCACAGGTTTAAGTGAGAAAAGGCCAACATATTTGGATTCTCCAAAAATACAAAAAATAGAGCTACCTAAACCTGTTCTCCTATGAAGTTTCCCAGAATTGATCCCCCTGAACTTCTTCTGAACGTCAAATAAGTCACACATCACGTGGTACCTAAGTTGTACAGTACAAAAAATGCCAATGACTTTCATAAAAATATCATTTTCCCCCCCTCACTAATCAATACAAATCTCTACCAAGTACAGTACATTCTCCATTGAACAATTATTCTACACATTGTAGGATCCACTTCTTCAAAGGTTTTCAAACCTTCATATACTTAGATAGAGTCAAACTAGCTTTACAGAGCTAAATACACCGTTCTCAGAGACCTGAAGTTCAGCCAGATTATCCAGTGTGCTGAAATTATTGAATAGGATAACTAAACAACTCACTCTGCATTATTTCTTTAATTTATAGGCTGCAATTAGGACATGAACCAACTGCACATTTCTGTGTAACTTGACTAATTGCCAATACTCTTGAGGATCATTGAAGAACCTCGTTACAAAGATCATTAAGAACAAAATCTATTGCATGTACTTAAAGGCAGATTTTCCTTCTGCCCCAGGCCTACATATTTCTTTTCTTTAATATTGGCCAAATTCTGTTTGCTTCCATGTAACAGAATTTGTGGAGTTCCCATGTGTATGACAAAAATCTTAATTGGAGTTTGTAAAACCTCTGGCCTACAGTCTTCAATCTGTGCTGCTATAAAGATATCTTCATTAATTTTATCTGCCATATCTATATTTTTTTTCTTTCATTTACTACTCATAAAATTTGACAAGCAGCTGAGAGTTTCAAGGGATGGAAGATTTTATGTATTGACATAAATCAGGATGATGGACTGAAAATGCGATATATACAGTAATTTCAGTTTTGCTAATATTGAAATGTGTATTTATACAGTTGCAAAGACTTATGCAAAGACTTTTAATCCATCTCTAAAAAGGCCTCCACTGTTCTCTTTTTGTTGTAGGCACAAACACTAAAAGATATGGTGCACATTTAATTTACGTTTGATTTAATTAAGCAAGACATTCAGGCTAGAAAGTCCATCTTCCTAAGCCTGGCTGCATGCTGTGTCTTGGTGCCAATACACTAGGTTGCTACCAGGCAAGTGCCGTCCCAGGCTACATGATATGCAAGGAAATACCTTTTCTTACAAACCTCAATTGGCTCCTATCATGCCAAAGGGTTAAAAAAAGGGGTGGGGAAGGAGAGGAGAAACTTGTTGATGCGACTCAAAACTATGCTCTAAGGGAATGTTTAAAGCTCTGGAGAGGATCATTTTGGAGGCAACTGCAGCAATTTAAGAAGTTACTGCTCAAAACTCTTTTTAAACAGCGTACTGCTAACCTGTGCCAGGGGATTACAAAACAACTGCACATCACTTCATTCAGAACCAGATGGGTTCATCCAGACCACTGCAACCTGAATTGCCCCACTGACCTTGAGTTGTCACGGACTCCACCGCCCAGTCCCCTAGCATGGCTCAGCAGAGGGTGGGATTCACATAAGGTGGAGGACTTCTTCAATGGCTGCAACAAATTTGCAAGAAAGCATTTATCTGTCCCATTAAGATCAAATGGATCCGACATTCCATGTCCTCAGGAACTGAAGTAGGCCTAAAAACTAATGGAAGGAAGAATGAAATTTATGCTCCATATTTCCCTATGTTCCCTCCCCCCCCTTTTTTTTTTTTCTTTTTATTTCTTTATGCCATACCAATAATTTCAGTTAGGGTCATCTGGTGGTCTTCTAATTATTAGGCAAAGGAATGGAATAGCTGAGGATGTCCTTCAAATGACCAGTAATGAGCGGGTATCTGGGCAAGTAAAATACCATAAAAAGGGTATGTCCCATGACAGGCTGCTTATTGCTACCAAAGCTGTCACTTGGTTCAAGACAAATTCTTCCAAACAAAAGATGAACAGGATTTGGCTTAATATTAAATTATCATGTTCCATTTTATCATTCTGAAAAGAAAAGACTTCTGAAAGAAAGGGTATTCAAGAACATTGACTATGCAGGTAAGTTTCTCTGTTTTACGTGCAATCTCACTTTTCTGTTTATGATGTTTCTGGCAAGGCTATCAGCACACTATCTCAGATAGACTACTTTTTCTTTTTTGGTACTTCAGATAGCAAAGCTACATATGACCAGCAATCCAGTCCAATTTGCTATCCCTTATTTAGTTTCATAAAATACAGCTTGTGCATCATTTATTTCATAATAGTGTGTTTTATTTATGCAAGAATGCTTCATTGAGATGCAAAAAAAGTGGGTTAACAGAGCTGGAAGCACACATTGGCACTCAAAAGGCTATAATTTTATCTCAGTCTTCCTTTCAATTAAATAATATTGGCAAAAGCCCAAGGTACAGATCCACAGATCTTTAAAAGCTAGATCCTGCTTGCTTCACTCTCCAGTGGATACTATCTGATGGAATTCACGGGGGTTTTTAACCAAGAACAGCGGACATTAAGCAGCTATAGGGCATATAAACATTACTTGCCACTGCCTCGGTTTTTAGTCACGTTACTGACAACACAGTACATTTATTGCATTGATAGATGCTGCAGCAGCCATCATAATTCTTTATTTAAAGCATGTCATTAGAGCCCTATTATAAAATACAGCAGTCTTCAGTCATAATTTATAGAAGGCCAAAAAAGCATAAAATAATTTCCAAATTTCAACAAAATGGTATTTTAAGTATAATTTTGCATCCTAAATCAATAATCTGTCATTGTGTATTCTTCTTTTGCAAAATTGATTTCAATTTTACAAAGGAAGCAAACAGCCTTGCATTGCAAATTTCAGTTCAGAAAAGGACTTGCAAGTTATTAAGACAAGGTTTATCTTACTGAATTTTTTTCACTCTAGTGGTAAATTCATATACTTCCTATTTCTGTGCCTATATCATACTTCCTTTCAACAAAGAGTGTGTGCGTACAGGTGCAAGCATGAAATCTGATCAGATGAAATCTGTTTTGACTTCAAGAAAACACTCTGAGGTACCAAGCTTAAGCTTTTACATGTTGAACAGATAAAAATAAATAAAATCTTTTCCCTTTGTGGTACTTGGTAACACCTAATTTCTAGTTTACTAACACCACCAAAGTTTTCTGATGAGCAGAGTGATCATATTATCCAAGAGTAATCATATTGGTTAATTGATAAAGGGATTGCTTGTTAATAGGGAAACCCTGTCTTGCACTTACTACCACATGGTCCATAAGAATTTTGAAAACAAATCAAGGAAAAAATTTTAATTATTCACTCAAATAGTCTCTTTGAAGTATAATACAATAAAGATATTACAGAAGGAAGACAATATCCTAATAAACACTCCCTGCCAATATACGTTTTCCATTCCAATTAATAAGGTTATTAGTAATACCCAAATTTTGTGAGAATAAACATCATAGAGATTTTCCTTAATAATTGGCCCATGATTAACTCCCACTCAAAGATTATTATTGAAGTTTAGGCCTACAAAGTTTACTGCATCTAAGGAAAACAATTAACTTTTTTTTTTTTTCCCCTACATGTTCTTCTAGCACCCCACTCCTACCTCTTGTCCCTGAATCTTTTTAAAAACGACTTAGTAAAAAAATATTGTTTCATTTCAAACTCTTGAGTCAAAGCTTGAAATAGTGTTTTCAAAGCTGAGGCGACCTGTAATTGTCTGGGCCAAGAACTGTTGATGGAGCATAGGGAGGGATCACAAACAAG
Organism: Charadrius vociferus; assembly: GCF_000708025.1. Taxonomy (NCBI): domain Eukaryota; kingdom Metazoa; phylum Chordata; class Aves; order Charadriiformes; family Charadriidae; genus Charadrius; species Charadrius vociferus. Next base: position 1,438,807 of record NW_009649568.1, read on the forward strand.
GGAAATCAATGTGAAGGATACACAGGTCCTGAAGTATTTTAGGGAATATCAGCATTGATGTGTAACTCAGAGCACAGAAGAACATAAAAAGTAACAGGAGGATTAAGAGAAATTTCCTTGAAGAACCAGGTGTGGAGGAACCCTACCAAAAAATACAATCACCAGGTAACTCCCAAAACAAGTCTTTGAAATTTGCTTAAAAACAGATATTAGTCCACTTACAATCCAAGGAATTTTTACACACGCCTACGCAAGATGACTGGGAATCCTTTGTCAGTACACCCCACCGAGACCTCACAGTGAAAAGGAGTGGACCATCAGGATTAATATAGACGAAACCACAAAGGTGATTTTATGAACAGAGTATCACCAGCCGAAATTCAGTACAGCAACTCATAGGCACTTAAGATTTAAGATATGCTTAAGTCTTGTAGGCGTCAACAAAGCATAAACTGAGTATCATTCTAGTGAGGTGAGGATGTACCTACATTTGAAGACAGGATGCATTTATATCATAAATAGTTCCATTGTTTTCTCATGTATGACAAGTGACCTTCCTAGTCATTCTTTCCTTCACTGAAGAAAGCTGATTATCCATCACAGATACTTAATTATTTAACTAATAATAAGAAAATACTTAATATAATTTGCCAGTCTCAATACAAGAAACCTTGTACTACTGGACCATCTATCACCTTAAACTCTTTAAACACTGGATTTTTTGTGCAGCCATGCTACCTGTTTGCTCTTGCTGTAGCTGTTTATATAAAGAATCTGCCATCAGGAAAAACAGGTGACATCTTTGATTAACAGCTTATTGGCTCATACATTCAAGAAGTCTTTCCTTCAGTAATAAATAAGGGTTATTCATAGGTTTCCAGCTGTCTTTTCAGCAGTTACAGCTGCTACTTTCCTTGGCCACTAAGAAATGTTAAAATAATAAAGCTTTGACAATTATTTTTGAAGAGGCTCATATTTAAAGGCTAGCCAGAAGTATATTGTCAATGTCTGAGTGAATGGTGGGTTCCTCAGCATTTCATTTAATCACTGACTAAAATCACTTGCTCTTTAAACAGTTTCTCAGCCTTCTCTCTTCTATAGACTGAAAATTAGCTTCTGGACTCCCTGAACACATTTTGTGCGGTAATCAATATACTGCCATAAACTTATTTATGTGGTATTTATCTCTACAAATAATTGTTTTTGAAAAATACCCAAATTTTCTAAAGACTTTTAGCTTGCAGCAGCATATTGCTGGCTTTTTTACTTTAAACAGACACTCAGCTGCATGCAGAAGGAAAAATAAATAAAGTTTCCAAATTATTCTTGCAGGTCTCCTCCCTCTAGGGGTGGGGGAGTGGGGATGACACAAACGGGTGGGGGGCAGATTTGGAAAATTAGTATTTGAACACTATATAGTTCAGCTAAAAAAATTAATTATTGACTTTGTCCCACTTTTTTTGGCAACCACCTACCACCACTGAGATGTTGCCCTCAGGAAACAACAAATTCATCTCCTCTGTCTCATACAGAACAGTGATCCCTGGAGTTTATAAGCCAATGCTTTCTTTACAAATGGAACCTTGAACAACTATCAACACCCAAAAAGACAAACCCAGTATCAGTTGCTACAGAGCCTCATTTGCAAGCTGTTATATTTCATTTGTACAGTCCTTTTCACTACAAAGCACATTTGAGATTAGTTCTGAGAGGTTTAACTTCCTAACAAGACACAGATGTAGTATCAGCTCTTCTGATAATGCAACTTCGTAATTGCTTAAAAGCTATTCCCTCCTCCCTTTTTATATACTTCTCAACTCCCTTGGGTATTTGTAGCCACTTTAAGTTTTATTTTACCATAGAAATACAACTGCTTCAGATCTCATTGTCAAAACTCCAGGTTATTTTTCCTTTGCATTATCCTAGTGCGTATATTCAAAGACGTTTGCACAGATCTAGGATCTTCTCAAGAGGAAATACTTGTGTTTGTACCTGCACTGGTTTTGGCTGGGATAGAGTTAATTTTCTTCATAGTAGCTAGTATGGGGCTATGTTTTGGATCTATGCTGGAAAGGGTGTTGATAAAGCAGGGATGTTTCCATTACTGCTGAGCAGTGCTTACACGGAGTCAAGGCCTTTTCTGCTCCTCACACTGCCCTGCTGGTGAGTAGGCTGGTCATGTACAAAAAGTTGGAAGGAGACACAGCAGGGACAGCTGATCCCAACTGACCAAACGGATATTTCCATACCATATGACATCATGCTCAGCATATAAATCTGGGGGAAGAAGAAGGAAGTGAGGGATGTGTGGAGTTATGGAATTTTGTCTTGCCAACTAATCAGCAATCATTACATGTGACGGAGCCCTGCTTTCCTGGAGATGGCTGAACATCTTCATGTTGATGGGAAGTAGTGAATGAATTCCTTGTTTTGCTTTGCTTGCATGCATCGCTTTTGCTTTATTTAATAAACTATCTTTATCCCAACCCACAGGTTTTCTCACTTTTACTCTTCTGATTGTCTCCCCCATCCCACTGTGGGAGAGTGAGCGAGCGACTGTGTGGTGCTTGGTTGGCAGCTGGGGTTAAACCACGACAGTACTATGCAACAGAAATGTCTCGTTTATAATTTAGAGCATTTGCAGTATGGAAAAGGTTTAAAATTAGTCCATGAGAAAATAAAACACACAAGGTGAGAATAAGATATTCTGAAGACTGTGCTAACAAGCATGGAAATGCATAAATTCATACATAGAATTGTTTTCTGTACTCACGATGAATATTTTGCCTCATTTTCTTCTCCTGAATCAATTGCAATCTCAAGCCTTACTCCTCCTGGTTTAAGCACACACATACAGACATAAGAGCGGATACAGATCTTTTCACCCCACTTTCTGATCCACTGTTCACACTTAATGATTAAAGAAGGATTTCCACTTCAGCTTCTAGCTTGGTCCTCTTGCCAGAATTACCTGCACTTACTCGCTGTCCTTACTAGCTTACTGAGGTCCCAGTGACTCCACATTCTGGGGATGTAGGTAAAATCTGGTGGCAGCAACAGAGATCAAAGTTACAGTAGGCAATCCTTGTCTTCAAAAACATGAAAAAGCGTGCAATCTACTCTTCAGGCTGCTGCCTGCTCACGTCAGCCTTAGTCAAATTCTTTTCTGGTGATCCCTGAAAATCAATTACCTGCAAACAATATCATATGAATGATAATATCTGAAGCGAATATAATAGCTTAAATTTACAGAAAATCCTGTCCCAGAATTGAAAGTTTTCATCTAGCCTTCTTGATTACTTTTTCAAAGAATTTAACGGCAAAAGAAAAGTTTCCAAATACACAAAAAAGCAGAAAAAAATTCCCCTTTAAAACTCCTTCCTTGATACACTGGTTTTTTTTCCCTCTCCTATCAGTGGTTGGAGGGATGATAAGGAACACCAGGAATACCAATCCCTTCACATAACTGATTTGATTTTTCAAATTAAAGAAATGGAAAAAAGTTACTTTTTTTTCCCCAGAATGTTAGGAATACATGGAGAACTTAAATTTAACCACAAATACATGAGTTATTTCAGAGACTCAAACTCACCCGATTCCTTGCTGTTTGAATGAGCGATCATATTGTATAGTATCAAGTAATAGAACTCAAATGTCAGCCTAAGAGAAATTAAACTTCTTAAAGACTTCTCTTTTTTTGAAGGAATAAAAAACCTGCTTAAAAGTTTGAATAAATCGTTCCACTTTATTTAAACAAGTTAAAAACTAATTGCTGTTTTCAACCAACATTTTGCCAAAGGACAAGCAAAACAAATTCCGTTCCTGTGCTTCTATCAGTTAATTTAAGCTCAGCCAGCCCCTCAGCAGAGGTGGTGTCTGTTCAAGACCAGGCAGAACACTGGCTGCAGCTGTTGCACCTTTAGTGCAGAACCTACTTAGCAGCACTACACATCAGCCCTACAGTAGTAGTTATGCTGTTGTAGTTAATCTGAGGCAAATGGATTTCTGATCGTAATTGCCAGTTTACTTTTCCTTTGTGTTGTGTTTTCTTGCTGAAGATACTTACTGAGTACAATGCAATTTACTTAGGGACTAAACTGAACAGAAACCCAACAGGTCTCTGCTTTCAGATATTTAAGCCTCTGCACACGGTGGACAAACTTTTAAAAGCAAATACCTGGTCTACATGCAGTAGTGTGCAACTCTTTTCTCCTATTCATTATTATCAGCCACTAGGTGGTAATGTTCACTCTGCAGACCTTCCAAAAGACAGCACAAACCCTAGCTGACATTCAAATAAATTCTCTCCTCACTTACACTGGTGCAACCATGTAGTAAACCAGAACTGAATTTGACTTGTTTCCTTCCAGATGAAAAAATTTATTTATTTTTAAGTGTGCTCAGTTTTACGCTAAGCAGAGAAGCATGTCACAGCACCCCATATGCATTTGCTGCTGTTTGTACCTTTGACCTGTAAACTATTCCAAAGCAACTCAACCTACTGGACATCATTTTTCTACAGTGGAAGTTTGACAGGACAGATGCACACTGTGTTAGTACCACCAAAACTGATATAATAGGTTTTTCCTTTGTTTCTATGATATTGGAGCTAAGAATGCTAAGTTCAGGGTTTATCATTTGCTCATGAAATGTTACATTTAAATTACAATGAAAAACACACAGAAGAGTTCATACGAATTATGCACTGAATTTAATGATGACAGAATATTCCTCTATGCACCCAAATTCTTCTGTCCACTGAAGAATTTATGAGCAAGCATGACATAAAGAAGAGGAAGAAAAATGTATTTCAGCTCAAAACTCATATGCTTCAAGAATTGCACTGAATGAAAATGAACATGGAAATATTCTGAGCACAATGCTGAGAAATTAAAGCTCACTTTCTACTCCCAGCTATTTAATCACAGTATTTTGCTGATATTACCATTCCCTTGTTCTTGCACCTGTTTTATGAAGTAGAAGAAAGGAGGTAACAGTTGTTTGTGATATTCCCTTTTTTTTTTTTTTTTCCCCTCCGGGGGAGCCGAGGAAGAGGGAACAAAAGAAGATAAACCCACGTTTCTGGTTCTGCAGGGGAAGCCATTTAAATGAAGATATTTGTTACATAGATTGAGAGAGAAAAGAGAAAGGTAAAGAACCTGGTTAAGCTATTTTAGAGAGCTCCCCAAAAAGCCCGGCTGCCCAGGGGTTAGATTTATGCCTGACTGAAAGAGATGTGAAGCTGAATCTCTCATCACATTGCAGAATGTCCTTCCTACAAAGCAAGCAAGACAGTCTCCCTTGCTCTCTGTGTTCAAATAACTGAACACTTTAAAGGTCCAAACAGGAAAAGCTTCGAATAGCATGGGTGGAAAACAGACAGAACCCAGCCCAGCCAGACTTGCTCAAGAGATGAAAGCTTCAAATTACTACTGTGAAATTAAGTAACAAAACAAACATTTTTGTGTTCAGTCTGGTCTCTTCCTGGCAACTAGGTTAAACCCTTGTGCAAACGTTTACTGCATCATGCACAGGATGTTGCCTGCACTGGGGGTCTGTCCGACATGTGGAAGAGCACTATGTGCGAGCGCTTGCCCCATTAAAAACAAACTGCTATACCGGCTACAATCATTCTCTGTTATAGAACAAAAACAATCCCTAACCAAAGTCAAGAATGGAGAAGGAAAGCAGCTGCTTGAACTGCAAACGTCACTCTTGGTCGCAAGTCTCTTGGATAGATTTGCACATATTACTGCAGTTACTTTGGAAAAATAGGGGAGTATTAAGAAAATAGGAAGAAAGAGCAACTCATCTTACCTAGATAACTCATCAGAAAAGACAGCCACTGAAAACAAGGGAAAATTGCGATGTGCAACATAATTTCTGTGTTTTATTTCACCACCAAAGCAATCTTTTATATAAGCAGATAACAAGATAATGTTAATTGCAGATAAATACAATTTCAGGTCTTGGATTGTTTTCCCTTTGGATAAACCATAGCTCTAAAGGTCAAACTGAAGAATGGTACAAAAGCAAGGAAAGCCAATGGACCTGTACCTACTTATACCAGGTCATAATTTGGCCTACTTGTTTTTGTGGTTTTTTTCTTTTTTCCTTTCTTCTTACGTTCCCTCTCTGCCACATTTCATGAGAACACAACAGCCAACTCAAATTAATTACATTTGTTACATTTGTGTGTTCTTCCACGATATCCAAGGCTACCCTTTAAAGGATTCCTAGCTCCACATAACAGGACTCTCATGAGTTGCCCTTGACTGTACTTCTCATTGAACTACCTGGAAACCCCACACTAATATTTTCACGCAAAATTGGATCAGACTTTATGACAATGAAAAAATATATTTTTTTCTTCAATACATCTTCATTCCATTTCCCTTAAATAGCTGGAAAATGGTAGAAAGGTCTGGGCAATCTCCAGTGAACCAGACTGCCAGCTGAGCCATGGCCTGAAACTGTGCTTCACTATCATCGAACAGGAATTATTCATATAAGTACTTCTCATGTATTCATAGGTTGTGTTGCACATACTCCGGGAGTCCCTTCATAGAAGCAGTCTGCTAGCTAACAACATCAAATCTGATGGCTTCGGCCACCTTAAGCTAGTAGAGGCATAGCTGTATCTCCACAGTGTGTCCACACTCAGTGTGAAAGCTCTCATTGCTCAAGAATTCTCAGGAAAAAGAGGGATTTGCCTCCCCTATCTTCATGTACCTAAAGTATAAATACTGAGTATGAGTAGGCCACTTTAGACTCCTCCAGAGCCAATATAGAGGTACAAGTGCTTTCCAGACATGTTTCACCTTAGCTGTTTTTGTCCTTTATTTTAGGAAGAAATGAGCTGCTTGCCAGAGGTACCCATCTACCTCCTCCAGCAGTAAAGGGAGCCTACGCTGTGAAGGTCCACATACGATCAAAGTAATGTTATACCAAATAATTACACCTGACATTTGGCTATATCATTATACCAGCTATAACCAAATGGAAAATATGTGTAAAAACAGGAAATGCCCCAGGCCTTGATGTTAACAGAGAAAGTATATACAAGTTAAGTAATACAACCTGGCAAATGCTGAAGTAAATCAAGAAGCGTTAATACAATGACTACAGAATTTCTTCTATGCCACAAAACACATGACAAAGACGTCTATATAGTTAGAAGTACACACCTAATGCAGGAACCAGGTGCTAGATTTTCTACAGCAGGCATCAACAACATCTGAATACTTTTTGCTCCTTTATCACATCCTCACATGACTTAGCTTCATTAAGGTTTTCTAAGTCAGGACATCTTTCTTTCTCTTTAAACACACCATGACATACTCACAAAACAGAATGTTAACTAAGAAACATCAAAACCCACATTTATATCTTAAGTCATATTGAATGGGAACAAAATGGACAACTGTTTACATGAAAGCCATGTTTTCTGGATTATGTTTTAAGGGAGTGACTAATCTGATAGCCTTCTGACTAATCTGATAGCCTTCTGTGGAGGCTTTCAACACTATTTCCCAAAATATTCTTGTAGGCAAGTTAGAACGTTATGGTCTGAATGGGTTGACAACTAGAAGGATTAAAAAAACTGGTTGATTTACCAGGTCCAAAAGATAGTTGTTAGTGGATCATACTCTACCTGGATGCCTGTGACAACTGAAGTATTGTAGGAGTCTGTACTGTGCCATGTCCTGTTTAATACCTTTAACAATTACCTGAAAGATGCAACAGAGTGCACTGTCATCAAATTGGCAGGTGACACCAGCTTGAGGAACCAGTCAATACACTTGAGGGCAGGGTTACTGTGCAGAGAGACCTAGACAGGCTGGAAGAATGGGCCAGCGTGAACATAATGAAATTAAGCAAGAACAAATAAAAAACCCTGGAAAGATGAACCCCCTTCCTGGGCACTTCCAGGCCGGAAGCAACTCTGGATCTGGCCATGAGCCAGCAGCATGCTCTGGCAGCAAAGGTGTTCAACAGCATCCTCAGTTGTATTAACAGGAGTACAGATGGCAGACTGGGTGAAAGGATGATTCCTTCTCTACTCAGCACTTGATAGACCACAACTGGACACTGTGTCTAGTTTTGGGCCCTGTAGTAAAAGACCAACACCAACAAACTGGTGCAAACATCAACAAAGTTCATCATGGTTCAGGGGTGGTTGGTCAGGGACTGGAGCACTTGTCCTGTGAGGACCGGCTGAGGGACTGGGGATTGTTCAGCCCAGAGAGGAGCTGGTTTCTGGGGAATCCAACAGCAGTTTACCAGTGCCCACAGGCATCGAGGAGGTGGAGTCAAACTCTTCACAGCAGTGCATGGCGGAAACAGAAGAGATGACAGGAGTAAGCTGAAACAAGAGAGGTTCAGACTAGACTTAAGGAGAAACTTTTTCAGGGTAAGGATGTCAGACAGTGGAGCAGTTTGCCCAGAAAGATTGTAGAAATTTTCAAGAACTGACTGGGATAAAGCCCAGAGCAACCTGTTCTGACCTCATGACTAACCGTGGTTTGAGCAGGAGGTTGAACTAGAGAACTCAACAGAGCCCTGCCAACCTGAATAATCCTATTATCATATGAACTCACAACTCTGACGTTTAATAGTAAAGGAAATTTTAGCATTAACTTACTGAGAAACAAGTCTTCTTTTACACTGGCTGTGATGAAATCCCATGTCATTCAATGGGAGTTTTCTGCGTACATCTGACTGGAGAGCTTGAAACAGTCCTCTCTATATCCAGAAGTCAAGTGCAGGAAAATATTTTTCACCCATTGAAGACATTTTGACCTTTTGCTCCATGCTTTCCTACTAGCAAATATATTACAGAAAATCAAAAAAAAAAAATCAAGAAGAAAAGCAAAACCAGTCATTTTATCTCTGCAAACATTCTCCTGGAAACTGCAGGTCAATTACTTGTAGAAGAATCAGCCAGATCTGCCTCCTTAGCCTCTGAATGACTAAAATCCATACAGCGCTTGGGAGAAATTCAGGATTTAAATAACCTCCATGGAGATACAAAACTGAACAAACTAGAGAATAGGTCTCCTGTCTTGGACATCCTACTGTATTCCTACTAGTATTAGAAAAGGTGTGCACCTACTCTAGAAGTCAAGGAGTCAAACATCTTTAAAAAAAAGTGTTTATGTGTAAATCTTAATACAACACGTGCGAGGCAACTGCTACTCCCTTCTGATTCTTCTTCCTGAAATCAATATGAGTTTTCCTATGAGAAGGAACAGCCTGAAGTTTGAACAAAATAGATGCCCGTATTTCTGCTCAGGGAAGGGAGGAGAGGGAAGCTGGGGGGGAGGGGGGGGAGGGGCAGAGCAGGGGTACGAACAGATGATATACCAACACATTTCTTATAAATTTTTATGGGTTTTTTTTACCACTTGAGCATTTGAACTTGTCACTTGTTAACAGAGCATATTGGGCTCTAAAGTAACATCATTTCTTTTAAAAAACTTAAGGCTTATTTGCTTAAAAATTAGAGATCATAAAATAAGTCTGAATAACCACTAACTTGATTTAGAAGCCATACAATTCTTAGAGATAGCAACTCCCATACATACAGGGCTTTTTTTTTTTTTTCCAGATATCACAATCACCACAGTTACCATAGGAAGAATGACTTTTTATCCCCACATTCCAGTATCTAAACCTCTTAAAAAGAGCCAAAACTTTGAGCAACCTGTAATCCTTGCAGAATGTGTTATTTTTATGTGGTGTCTCTGTTTACTTCAGACCAAGACAGCATAAAACTTAAGACAAACCTGAATACAATGCTCACGTTTTACTGTACAAGGATGCACATAGTTTTGCCTTGAACTAGACCTACAAGAGGAACCACCACATACCACTAAAGGTACAAAAGAACAGTCTCCAAGGTGTTTTGATTGATTTTTCTTTCTGAAGATCCAGTACAAGAGTGGCACTAATGTTGCATTGATACCTTATCTAAGTAAAGTTCCATTTAAATGCTTGCATCCATCAGGGACATTAAAAAAAGCAAGAAGCATCAAAACTAAAGAGAGGTCAGCAATAAAATTATTTTATCATGGGAGCATTTTCTGAAAAGATTTACAAGGATAATTTTTAAGATGATAGCATTTCTTCTTCAAAGACATTTGACAAACAGTGAAAACCATAAGGGGACATTAATACACTTAAACACTAGGCAGCATATCCGTAAGTCAATTATCTATATGAACAGTTTAATCAAACTATTAAAATGGTAGGAGAGATACAAAAGAGATAAAGCAATGCCAAACATCAGGTAAATACTTCAGTCATTGCTTGCTAGACAGAGATTAAAGAAAATTTAAGAATTTTAGATGTTATAAATTTAACATAAAAGATTTGAAGGCATATGTTGTTAAGAATCTATTTAAAATGTTAGCTTAATCTATAAGGTAATTCTGATAATGATTTAAGCAGGAAGGAACTGAGTTCCTGTAAAACCCATCCGGTTAAAACTTCATGGTTTGGCATAATGATTTCTTTCTGATACGAACAAATACAAGTTTTCACTTATTAAGCACGGAGACAAAGCCTTGTAACTGGAATGTGGACCATAAGGTTAGGCTATTTTGACATCACAGATTTTCAAGAAACATAAATAAAGTTGGTGCAACAATTAGGGTTTTTGACAGAAGATTTATGAGGGACTTGTGATCCTAGCAATGTTGCCAATATGATAGGTGAACTATTCAGTTTAATAATGGAAAGATACCCCAAATAAATAATAATTTATAAACAGAAAATTTGGATTTACTGTAGTAAAGTCATCTTGTTCTACCATGCAAAGCAACGCACATCAGCAATCTTTTTTTATTATCTCCTTCATATTTTTCATAAAGTTAACTTTTAAAAAGAAAGAATATTACCTGAACATCTTGGTTTCTGCCTGCAACTTTCTTTAACAATTTTAGTGTGACAGAACAGAATCAATCTTGAGAGAAAAAATTAAATAAAAAACCAAAATGAATCCTCTGGAAAAAAAAACCAAACCACTTTTCATTCAGATTTCTTATCACCCCTGCCCTCTTTTTACTTCTAGCTCTTAAATTTCTGCTTCAGGTATTGATCTTCGTTCAAACACATCCAATCCTTTCCTAGTCTCATCTTTTGATTATAACCCATGCTACCTGCCACTTCAGTCTGCTCCTTTCCTCAGCCCCCAAAAAGTTTCTGTATTTCTGCCCCTATGGTCTTTGGAGCTTCCCAGTATCAAGCTGCCAATTCACAGGTGCATACCACTGGACTGTATTTTGTCATAAGGAGAAACCTGTTCAAATAACTGTGTATGTTTTAAGTTACATGCTTCTATAAATACAATAAATCAAATGGAAAACCAAATGGAGTACATCAAAGTTATCTCCAACTCTGAAGGACAGACCCTCAGTCCGCTGGTCAATGACTCCAAAGCAGTAAGACCACTACTGCCAGAGCTGAAGATGTATGTTGTTCAATGCGGGGTTGCAATCTAAACTGCATTTAAGAAGGAACAAACACAGTATTGTTATTACACTTTTCCATGTGCTCAGCTTCATTCTTTACAGATAGTGTAAAAAATTGTTGTGTAACTCCCAGGACAAATACCCCCAAGGAAAAAAAAATGCAGTATCAGTTCAAGAAGGTAGTTGTTTACAAGGACCACAGTATATGTCTCAGGTGTGTGAATAAAGTAGCAGCATACAGGGGATAGGGTGATATTTTTAAATCTTGGCTTCAAATACCAGATTATGTTTATACCTATTCTTCTTTTCTTGCTTACAGCAATAGTCTGACATAAGCAGAGGCTAATAGCGTAGGTTATTTATACAGTGATCTCACAGACCTTTAACGTTAAAGCAAGTTCCATTAGTTTGGTCAAATCCCAAGACAGTAATGCTGCATAACACTGTGTCATGGTGTGACAGAGTGTAAAGTCACAGAAACTACATTTATGGAAGTGCTCATTCCTAACCACATGATTAAGTCAATGCCAGCATTTCCTTCCCAGACATAAGGGCCTCAAGCACGTTCCCCTTATGGGCATTCACCCATGGGGGCGCAGGGCATACTTAGAGCACACAGTCCGGGATGGCCCCATCCCACTGGAGCCATGGGGACAGGCTCCCCCACCGTGCAGTGTGACAGGGAGCCTGCGGCCAGGGCCAACCCATGACTCTAGGAGCTGCTTTCAGCTGAGGACCCCACACTTGATCCCTGCCTGAGTAACAGCCCCACGGCATCACAGCCCTACCCTGTCATGCCTGGCCAGGGGCACCACCAAGCTGGGTACACCCATAGGCCCACATCCCAGCCTGGCTTCAGGGAGGTGCCTGATGTATGGAGCTGCCCCCCAGCCCTGCCAGCTCCCTGGCTGGGGCAGCAGGACAGGCCCTGGATGCCAGACCCTGCCCTGATGGCCCTCCACCACCACGGGGAGGCCCTGCTGCTCCCAGCCACTGGCCCACCATGACGCCAGGAGCCCCAGAGTTCACAAACACACAACAGTCCTGGTTCACTTTTGTTTTGTTTGTCTGGGTTTGTTTTTTTTTTTATTTTGTTGAGCATATAAATTTAAGTCCATCACTTTCATCTTGTAGCAAGCTCTGATGAGCAAATACTGGCCAAAATCACCTCAGTTCAATCAAATTATTTAAATGATCAGTTGTCACTATTGCAAATTAGATTAGTAACTGACTGGAGTGAACACAGTCAGTTCTGAATTGGGAAACCAAACAATACAAGAGGATGAAAACTTCTCAGATACTTTTCTGAAAACTGGTCAAAGGGTTTGGTTTTGGGGGGCTTGGGGTGTTCTCTCTTATTTTTAAAACTATTTCACAGTATTGATGTATTTTGATAATGAGCACCTATGAGAGTGACTGAAGAACAGCCAAGTGATCCAATGCCCCAGGTATTCATCCACGGGGCAGGAGGAACCCAGCCTCAAGTCCCTCAGCAGCTTGCTTCACACCAGGGACAAAGGACATGAAAACCCCAAGTCTCGGGCTGGAGCTTAGGACTAAGCTGAAGAGTCACTGTCTCTTGTTCTGTCCCAGTGAACAAATGGTGGCAATAAGTTAGGCAAACCCTCTCAGGTTGATTCCAAACACCAAGCTGTGGCAGGTGAGACCCTTGCTGTTGGAGATGCACAGCTGTCAGGCAGCTCAAGCATAGCACACCTAAGTGGCTGAATGTTTTCTGGGCTCCATGTATTGTAGTATTGCTCACTACAACAGGGAAGAAATTTCTCTGTGGTAGTAATCTATATTAAGAAACCTGGTATGGAAGCAATAGACATTGCGTTGGGTGGAGGCAACGCTGTGACCTTCTCTAGAGTGACTTTCTCTTGCACCTTCCCTGCTGCAGAGGCTGGCTGAAGAATTCAGCCACATCAAGGACTTTCCTTTCTGCTGGAGCTTGTGGGACCTGATCAGGTTTAGGAAAAGGAAAATGGATTTAGAGAGGCAGAAGCCTGGCAGGAATTAGGCACCAGAGGCACTGGGGATCCTGCTCTGGGAAAAAGAAGGGAATGAAACGAGGCATAGCCCTCAAGGAAAAATTTTGGTGAGCGATCTTCTAGACAGTGTGGAAATCTGGCCAGCAGCAGTATACCTGCTGGTGCCGTGTGCTGCTTCTCTTACACTTCTGATCACTCAAGCTGCTTTTTTCTCATGCCGCTGCCACAGAGGAGTCTGTGTGAGCACCTGGCACAGAACAGAGCCCCCTGCTCATAAAAACTGCTGCATCTACAATCCTACTGTGCTGTAAATTATTTTGACCTCCAAACAGAACGTGTCATGGATTAGCAGATGTCCTGTAAACTATTTCCTTCCCTCTTCCATCCTGTTTAGGTCTAGACACATACGTCAAAGCCTGCAGATTAAGTGTTGTAGAAATGTTGCTGAATGCCACAACACGCTTCAGAAAGAAAGGCAACCGCTATTTACCTGCCATGCTGCCAGCCTCCTGCTGTATTTATATCATGCCTCTCTCTGCACCACCGTATCACAGAAGGAAGGGAAGATGGACCCCAGTGAGGAGAAATTTTGAATACACTTTTCCACTAAGTCAGGACAGTACACTTTATCTGTGGTTTTAATCTACAAATTTTACTCCACTGTTAAGTGTTTAAACCACACTCAGATTTGGTTGTATGTGCTTTTGAACGTCCTTTATTTTCCCTTCCTTTCTGCTTCTCCCAAGAGATAACTGAATACAAGGTAAATGGCAGCAGTATCATTTCTTTCTTTCAGTGGCAGATATGCAGACCAATCCTACCCCATGCTGTAAACAACAGAAATTAGCAGGTCATCTGTTTCGCATTGTAATAACACACAGACTTTTTGTCCTCATAGGAATTTGATGTTCTGAAATGGATTTTAAGTGTAATGTCTCAATTCATTAAACTTCTGACATTGTGTTCAAAGGAAAATAAGTCATTTATTTAATTATAAACCAGTCTTCCTGTTCGCTTGCTATTATTACACTGAAAGAAGAATCAGGCTTTTTTTTGCTCTTGGTCTGCATGGATTTCTTGAGTAAAATAACATTACGAACCCTATTAGGCTGACAAAGAGCTCCATTAAAAGGATGTTAAGGATCATACTTCAAATTATGCAGGGTGAATTAATTGGGCTGGCAGCTACCTTTACAGAAACAAGCCACAATCAGCCGCAGATACATCTGCTTGGCAACTGTGACCCTACCTGCCTCAGGCAGCCAGTCTTTCACCAAGTACCACTGTCCTAGAAAAGCAAATAGAAAAGGTTCATTGCTACTGTTGGAGTAAACTCATAACGATCACACACACATACTGCTTGAAAGGAACTTTTCCTAAGAAATTAGTACAAAGCAGATTTCCACTATGAAAAGTGGGTTGGAAGGGTTTGTTTGTTGCATTTCTAGTAACAGGAAGAAAGAGAAGAACCACTGTACTTATCAGCTGTGCCCATAAGTTTACAACTAGAACTGCTTCCGTGGAATGTCAAACACTAACAGGTTAGTTCTGCACTGCAGAGAAAGTTTGAAGCAGAGGAGTAAGCCAAGAGCTGACTCAATCCATGCTTCAAAGTATTGCACTCTCCCACCTGCAATCTTCCCCTCGATTTTCTATTACACAGCCTGTTTTGGCATAGACCCTTGCCTGTAATCACAGATTACATCCCAAAATAACCAGCATTTGCACTACAGGCAAAAACCTAACTCTGAAGCTTGATCTGTGTTTTTTTGCTCCATAGGATTATAAAAAAAAGTAACTTGGAAGTTCACTCCCTCTGAATGTACTACACATTTTTTTCTTTTTGTGCTACACCTTTCTATTTTGGCCCATGGCCCAGCTTAGAGTAGCCTAGAGACCTCTCCATTCCAAAATGGTAAATCCTCCTTGAAGGAGCTCTTGGTAGAGAGAAGAGCTTGAAGAGTTCTCTGGGTTTGATTGTTAAAGGAGTTATTTTCTAGGGAAGCATAAAAATATGTTGTGTGTATATATCTGTATAGAATACACACAGCTTTTATAATGGACTTATTGGAGCAAGTTGTACATGGTTACCAAGAATTTAAATGTAAATAATGCAGAAAACCCCTTTTTTGTTAAAAAACGGAAACTATTAAATTCCAATTTCCCGTGCATTCAATGTAAGCAGACATGTTTGGCTTTGCACTTCAGTACCAGAAGCTGCAGAACAGATAATGAAGAGAGGCAGAAGGAAAACTGAAAAATCAGAGTAAATCTATTTGCAGATACATATAAAACTGATTTCTTTCAAGAACAGGTAGGAATCTTTGTTATAAAATGCATATTTAATCCTACTTTGACATATTAACCAATCACAACTGAAGAGATGCTTTCGAGCCATAGTCCAAGCTGTCTAGTAATAGAATAGTTTGTAACATCGAGGAATAAACAGTTGATAACAGATGACTCGAACAGCTTCTGCCCTTAGACATGCTATCCTGTATCTTCATGCTCACATACTTGCACTTTCATTCTTATAACTTGCATGGACTCAAATAAAACCTGTGTTCTGTTAATCCTCTGTCACTTCCAAACAGAAAAGAAGCTCCATGGTCACCAGCAGTATAAAACAGCTCAAATTTTACTGTAAAACATGTTTAATTGATAAAAAACGTATATTTGAAATAAAATTCTTTTAATACCTAACTAAATTTAACAGAAAAGGCATACATAGAAATGATACATCTTTCCTCCTCCCCTTCTCTTCTTACATTTATATTTTTATATCATATTCTTTATGCAGTAATACTATTTTAAGCAACAGAGAGCTCAGTTAGTATCTCAGCAAAACAAAATTAAGTTGCCTTAATAGAAAAAGCCTGTGAGTCCAAGAGAACAAGCTGTAATCGCTACTTCCAAATCAAAGTCCTAACATTCAACAAGGTAGTCAGACATTGCATAAGTGATTAAGAATGGGACCCAGGTAATGTAATACAAACAGAATTCAGAAGATAACGAACTTTAAATGCCAGGATGGCAAGTATAAATTGGAGAAGACACAGAAAGCTAAGCTCAGCCCTGTTCTAACTTCACTGACTTCAAATACATCTCTGAGAACAGGACAAATGCAGGCACAGCGTTAGTTTGAAATGTGTCTGTATTTCAAGTTCTTATCTGTTCTTCCTCTTACACCTTTAGCTCTTCTGATGCTCTTATTTAATAAAATAAAACGACCAGCTCATTTGATATTAAGGAATATTAAAAAAATCTTCCAGCATAAAGTTGGAACAAAAAAAAAAATTATAAGTTTTAATAGTCTGTAGTCCCCATTTGACCTAATAGTAGGATTTTTTTCTTATAAGAAAGATTTTTGAAAATTGAAAGAAAAATACATAATCATTAGGTGAGGCAATACTGTATTTTAAAAACATGTATGTTTTAGACAGTTCCTAACAAAATACAAACACGAATACAAATTAATCTTTATGCAGGTACCTGAATATGGACACTGTAAACACAAACGTAAAGATGTATTGCAGGCTACTGGTGGATGAGTACTGAATTTTTAAGTACTTCATTTGTCTGGTGTGGGAGCACAATAGATGTCCTGTAGCATTAGGACATTTAGATAACCTTGTGCCCAAGCCTTTCATCTCAATGATCTGAGTACAATAATGCACTACTGGAGACATGTTCCGAAGTGTCCATTTGTCAAATAACAAGCAGTCTGTCAGCGTACCTATATTCTCCTCATGACAGACCCGTAGGTAATGTTACAGAGGCAAATGTCAGTAGAAGGAAGGCACCCAATTAGGAGAGAACTTTAAGGCAGAGCAGAGACTAACAAATATGGGAAGGACATAGGATTACAGAGGGCACACATTAGCAAGATGCCAACAGAAGCTACGAAATCCAAGGCAGCTATTTCTTCTTATTAATAAAAACTTCCATGAATAAGTGGAAGAGATATTCTCTTCTGGAAGGCGAGGGAGGAGGCATAATTTTCCAGAGCTTTCCTGAAATATATACCATTTAGCAACAATTAGTGACGCTACTTAAAAAGCTTTTTCAGAAAGCCTGAAGAAATGCAGCAGGGGATTTTTTGAAGGCACTAAAATGAATGCCATGATTAGGCCTGCTCTCCAGTAGGTTACATGCATTAATTCATGAAACAATTTGATTGAAGTCCTGTTGTATACACAGTTAACATTTTATTTCTTTCATATCATGTCACTTTCCACAAACGGAGATTACATGCAACATTGAAATACTCAAAAACCAAAGAAAACTTGCATTCTTTCTACTAGCAAGCAAGCTTGCTCCCTCTTCCACATAAGAAGTCACTTGCAATATAACTGACTGAAAACATTAGAACTGCATTTAAAAGAATGCAATCATTTGAGCTTTGCCGTATTTATAGAATCACAAAATGGTTTGGGTTGGAAGGGACCTTAAAGATCATCTAGGTTCCCACCCCGCTGCCGTGGGCAGGGACACCTCCCACTAGACCAGGTTGCTCAAAGCCCCATCCAGCCTGGCCTTCCACACTTCCAGGGATGCGGCATCTACAACCTCTCTGCGCAACCTGTTCCAGTGCCTTTGAGAGAGTAAGATGTATATGCATGAAGTATGCATGCTGATACTACAGGGAAAAGGACAAAGGTCTGAAATTTTTCTTGTTTATGAACTTAATCTGATACGTTCACGTCAACAACATTACACTAGAATGTCATTGCTCTCAAATCTCCACATTTTCAGTGGATAAAAAGGCAGAGATGAATGTGCATACTCGTATTTTAACGACATCAAAGATACTGTAAAATAACTCTTGCCAGGAAAAGCAGAGTAAATAACTCCAGAATATTGAGTGCTTCTGCATGCATTTACAAATGCCAATACTCTTCATGAAAAGGATTATTTATTTTCTGGATTTAAATAATGCTTATGAAGTGTTTGCATAGTAATTCTCACACCAAGACAGCAGACAATGCTTCATTTCTGTGGGTATCTACTACTTATTCTGGTATTTAACTCTCCAAACTGGTGCTTTCTGTAGAAACCAATCAAGGAATAGAGAAGGTGCAAGAAAATGTTGTTAAATTCTTCCTCTTTGGAGTCTCATATAAAGTTTCCAAAGCCATCCACAAAGCAAGTCTTGGCTTCCAACATCAGTTCTGGATTAACTGTTGCACAATTTGTGGTGTTATATGGGGGCTTTGTGCAGCCTATAGGACAAGTTTAAAACAAAAGGGGGGGGGGGAATTTCATTTAAGCCATCCAAAGTTAACTAGATATGAGTGGATCTATTACCTTTTTTCAGGTGGCTGATATGACTAGTCATGGATAATTTTAGAGCTACTGCTAATTACGGTAAATTTTGGTTCATATTGTATTCTCAGCTGGGCTGTTGCTTGCTAGAAATCTTTTATCATTTTCAATACACAAAGCCTGCATAGTTAAAACTAATAATGGTATTTTACAAAAAAAGATAACAGAGCCTTAAGACAGCAGGTGCCAAATCTGCAGCTCAGAGATAAATTATACATTCGTGCTTGCTTAGAAAGAGGGTGGGGTTTAGTTTGTTTTCCACCCACAAGTTGACATGAATATTTGAAGACTTTAAAAAAAAAAAAAGTCTTCAAAACCTTAGGCTTCACAATAGTCAGGTCAAGATCTTGACCATATTAGAATGTAAGGGACATACTGGTTAAAAGGCATACAGGATACACTGTAGGAACAGCCAAACTTGAGGAAAATAGCTGTAACATAAATCCACTTAAAGCTTCCAGGTCCCAGAAGGTATTCAGCTGGCATTCAAAGGGAAGCCATGGGATCAGACAGACTGCACAAGGAATGACTCTGTTATACCATATAATTTCACACAGCTAGCATTGGCATGGAATAGTTATATATTAGCCTATCTTGTAGAACAAAACAAACAAAAAAAAAACCCGCACATGAGAGACTGCAGCTTTACCACTCTGGTCCCTCTAACTGCTTTTGCCTTTGGGCAGACTATATTCTGGGCCAGGAGAATGTCCTGAATGGTCATTTTTTATTTAAATAGCAGGGAGGAGATAATTACACCACCCAGCAAGCCCTTCTGAACAACACACAGTTCTTAATGTCTTCAAAAACAAGTGCTGTGTAACAAAATTACCTCCTCCTGGTATGAGAAGAATCAAGCTGTTTGAGCCATGAGAAAAGTCAAGCTTCAGTATCATTACCTATAGGGTGACAGCAGTGAAGCAGAAAAAAAAACTAAAGACAACACCAGAAAAGTGCAAAGAATAGCAAGTACACAAAGGTATTTTTGGATCATCTTTCCATTTTTGTAATTCAATAGTATTTGTAATAACATCACAAGTTGATTTTCGATTCAAATGCTTGTTTCAGCTTTCATATTTTTCACATTAGCAGAGTTGTGAATACAGCTGTCTACAGATTTTATTATAAATTAGAACATACACAACACGGGGAAAAGAAACAGTGCAACTTTCAAAAAGGCAACTGCTTCCACCATAGTTCACAGTTACGAAGTACTAATTTTAAAGTGGTGTTGTCATCAAGATGATTCAATAAAAATATTCATAGTAGCATTAACAATGTGACCCTGATTAAAAAAAAAATATCCAGAGGCTAATTCGTATTGATCAGAATGAAATATATAGTGGGGTGCCTGTTTATCTTGCACTGAGTGGCTTGTGGAAACTTTTCAGCATTTCTCAAAACTTTCCTGCCAAGAAGCACAAATTTCCTCCAGGACTAGTATGGATAACCAAATCAAAGCAAATCCAGCCTAGCAGTCAGTGAAGGATTTTATTGCCTTGCTTCCTCAGAGAGAAGCCAGGATGAGCCCTGTGTTTCCACTTTCCTTTGAGATACAGCTGCCTAGGCACAGTCTGTGCAGAAGCAAGAGCACAAAGGAACATACATGCACCGCTGAGATGTGTGAACATGTTTTGCTCATGGAAAAAGAAATAAATACAAATAATGCAAAGGAATCAGTGTTGAGAATGTCTCTCAAATGCTCTGTTTGCAGGCAGTTTTCTTAAGTGTAAGGGCTATGTATGATCAATACTGCCTTTAGACATTTGCCTTTCACCTTTGTCTGCAGTTTTTATTCTTGCCAGGTTTATCTCTGCTTGTCCCAAAAGAAGCGCATGGGTGGCAAGCATAATTCAAGTTTCATTAAAGTGATCAGTCAAGTAGTGTCTGCAGACCTTATACAGGTGCCCCCCTATTAGGGGAAAAAGCTCCCATATGAGCTAGTATGTTAAAAATCACCAGAGAATCCCAGTGAAAGAAATATCTCCCCCAAGCCTATAATTTGGAGCCTGCAATTACCTATTTCCTCATTTCTGGTGCTCAGACCTGTAACTGATAACAGAGACAGACAGTTCTAACACAGCATTCTGACACGCTATCTGAACACTAACAATTGGTATTTCCCAATGCACACCTCTATTCCCCTCATTACTGCAACAGTATAGTAACACTGTAAGCCTCCATCTCCTACTTCTATGAAGACATTATCTGCAATTACATTACTAATTCAATAGAAAGCAGGTGGTAGCTTCAAAGTTAATGAGAATGGAACACAAGCAATGTTTTGTTTTCAGATTAAGAATTCCCTGGAGAAATGACAACTTCATAAAACCACTCACAAAAAAAAGACTTTCTGACTCTGCAGCAATAGTCCAAAACCTGAGCATGGTTATATTACCTTGTTGGGACTATTCCCACAAAGCATTGTTTCAAACAGCAATCGAATAATCAAAAGCTAAATGCAAAGGGAGTCGTCTTCATATCTCAAAAGAAAATGAGGTTCTAGGAAATAAGGTACATTAAAAAAAGTTTTAGAAGAGAGAAATCTGAACAAACCTTAGTCCTACAGAAACTATTCATACTGTTAAGTTTTTCTCACTAATACTTTGGGGTTTTGTGCTTTTAGCAAGGTTGTCTTCTCCGTGCTCTCATTTCTTTCTTCCTGGCCCTAAAAAGTTCATTTTTGTAGAGCTTTTGTATCTGTTTGGTCACACAGAAAGGTATTGAGCCTTCATCAGAAGTAGTTTCCAAAGATGATATCAAAATACATTGGAAAACAAAGTACCAAAACCAGTTTTAAGAGACATAAGTTCCACTGCACCTTTTCAGTGGGACTTAACAAGATACTGCACTAAGTACATAACTCTCTTCATATTTGCATGACCCAAGAAACTCCAGAGTTAATAAAAAGCCCCATTTATTTCTATTGTCTTCAGAGTAATCATGTCACTGTTCTATTAGAATATGCCTTAAACTCATAGAATTTTGATTTCTTAATTTTTTAAGGGAGCAAGCTTTTCTGTCAAGAAAAAAATCCACTACTGGAATCTATATAAAAATCAGACAAAGCAAGAGAAACAAGTCTTAATCTAATAGTCACGGCAACTATTAGAAACAAAAATACACTATAAATCAAATCAATCCTGGAGTCTCAAACTACAGTTATTTCAAAATTATTTACTTTCACTGCAGTTTTTGTTTCTTATCTTATGGGCTATGTGTTATTTAGGGTGGGGAGAAGAAAGAAAAGAGAGAAAAATTAGCTTTCTATTCTGAGAAGTGCTTAGATTGCAATGAAGTAATAATAATTAATGGCATAATGAGCTTATTGCAAGTCACATAACATATCAACATTATTACAACCAACCTTTAGCCCAAGAAACAAAAATATGTAAAATGTTTCCAAACAGGAAATATAAGTAGGCAGAAAGCAGCTGTTCAAACCACAAAGACCTTATATTGAAGTAAAATCTTACTTCTGTTGACAGTGTTAAGATAGCTATGATAAATTGTAACTCCTAAAGACCTCAGTTTTATAGCCACTTTGAAAAATGGCTTTTCTGTAAGCATAAGACAGACAAACTACATGCTTCATTCACCCTAAAATGACCCAGAGCAAACTAGATGTGTGTTGAATTGCCAACGGCATTCTGTGAAGCTTCCCTGCGACCTCAGCAAGGTGCTCCTTGCTTGTGCCAGGCCAAACTGGTCTTAGCTGAAAACAATTCCAGTCTGCTGACGTGGATGGAACCTGTCTGTATGTTGGCTATAAGTTAAAATCCATACATGAAGAGAAATTCTATACTCATACATTTTCAAATATTGAGCAAGCCAAAGCAACATGGTTGAAACAGAATTTTGCCTTCGGAGGTTGGAGTAAGCACTTACTAGCTGCAAGGACAATCCCATCCATTAATCCTACTGCTGCATTTAGACCTGTTGCAGAGTGTTTCACACAATATATGAATCTAAGCTAAGGAGTAATACTGCATATAAAGTCCCACCTTCTGATGCCCCCAAAAAGTTGAGAATGCACTGTAATTTTGGTTTGCTTTGTAATAGGCCATAATTATTCTCCAGTTAAATGTGATCACTACTTTATTGTCAGTGCAAACAGACCACACTTTTAGAACAACCAGTTCTTGTGTGTTGCTGTCAGCTGACATGATCAAACACGGTCTTAAATATCCTCTTTATATGCTGAGGAAAGAGGAATAGCAGAACTTTTATATTCTAGGGCTTTAGACACTATGAAATAGGGCAGAAACAGCTGCAGTGAAAGGCTGTGATAGAGAATAGCCTGTGTCAGCAGAAACAGTGGTCTCCAAGAAGTCCTATTCCCCTTCCCAATGTCTGCATATGTTTAGGATTGGCATAAGGTTCCAGCATTTCCCCTAGATTAGATCCAGAAATTGTCTTCCGCACGTGGAAGTTACTCAATCCCCTCCTGCCTGCTTACTGCTCCTGATCTTGTCTCAAAAACCAATTTGTGTCTGTAGGACTGCTCCTTTATTCACATCTTGGTTACAGTTCAGAAACGTGACACCATCCCACTGTTCCAAGGCTCTTGCCTTGTGTCTATCCACATATCCAAAATAGCATAAGATGACTATAGGATACAAGACCAGAAAAATCTGCTATTTGACATCTACAATTCCACAACAAACTAGTACAACCTAAGTTGTAGCCAGTGATTTAAGTAGAGCTATGGTCTACATACTGGCCCATATAATTTCTTCAAATTATTAATCATCAAGGTTGGAAAAGTATCAAGGTATCATGAAGGCAAGCAGGCTCCTGAAAATTGGTGATCAAATTGGCAATGGAGCACAGATCTACTTAGTCCCATATCCCAGGACTTGAGCTACTTGACTCTTCTTGCTTCCTTATCTCAACGCAACAGCCCTGCAATGTCACATTATGCTGACTGTGGGTACATAGTGCCACAGAAAGTTTCCACAGCCCTCTCTTTCCTTTTTTGTAGTCAATCTCTTTCTCTCACTGTTCATTTATTTCGTGACTCGTGTTATCTTCAGATTTAAGTAGTTATAGAGAATAGAAGGCCTTTATCTTACTCTTCTTCACGGGGCACATTAAGCACATACACAAGAGCATCCAACACCAAAAAGAAATTGATGCTCTCTAATCTTCCAATCTAATCATGCTTAAGGAGCAAAACTACAACTTCTCATGAAATCTAGCAGCACACTCTCTCCAACACATCTTTACGCAGTAAAATGTCACTGAATTCTGAGACAGTACTCTGCACTTCAGATTTTGAAGATCAAGACCCAAAATAACTTTGCTCCAAAAACTCTGTGAAAAAAGTCTTTCTGTTCTGCCAGTGAAAATAGTCTCTCAGAGAAGATCCAGCAGGCTTCACTCCATTATGTTAAGTCTTTTAGAAAAAGATTTAGATGTGTTACCTTCTTGTCCCAATAACTTCAGCTATATGGCTGTTCTCTAGAGAGTAGATACAGGGTTACGGTACATGCAACTTGGCTCATCACAAAGCTCCTCTGTTGTGCCATGATGAAACAGACTGCTCCATTAGACACAAAAAGGACAAGGCAGGTCAAAACAGAAAAATAATAGAGGTAACACCTTGAGAAAGTTGCGAGTCAGCATTTTTACTTTCAGCCTGCCTCTTTTTAAATGAGCCATGGGCTGGTAAATGAACCTCAGTGGCATTTGATATTCAGGCATAATCTTTCTTTCCCTCCTATTCATCTGGAGCAACATCTGGAGAATGTTACCCTAGTTTAAAAATAAGAAATAACTATAGGGTAATCAAAATGGACATCTAATGATAAGAAGCAAACACCTGCAAATGTACCCTATTAGTTTTACAATACAGGGCCTTCTAATTGCTCACACCATTATTCCACCCCTCAGAATAAGACTCTTGGATCTGCTGTGAGTTAAATACAATTTGGGAAAGTGTAGCTCTGTTGTGTCGCTCATTTACACTGATATTTTTATACAGAACTTCAATAATCAATGAATCACTTCAAAAAACTGAAAGGAAACAAAAGGAATTGGAGTCATTGAGTATTAACTGTTTGCCATGAAACAGTTTCCTGGAAAGCATTTGCTACAGCACTTTTGGAGACTTTCAAAGACAGGCTAAAGTGAGTATTAGTCATGGATGAGCAGCCATTCTCAGGTTTTGTGCATCCCTGCATGAACTGGCTTTAACCCAATTCCTAGCTCAAGTTATAAAATCCTTTCAATACCTCAGTAAGACAGCCCAGCTTGATTCTGAAAAAACCTTTTGCTGTACTTCAGCTCACATTTCAAATATTATAACGCCAGTTCCCAAAGGCTGGAATAATGGTTTCAGTAATTTTATCAATAAGGAAGTGACCTCATGTTTAAGACAACCATTTCTTTATTCCATCCCTTTTCATAGTTCACCCTTTTAGAGTATATAGCAAAAATATGGCAATAGTTTACTGCTGTCTTTTGAAAAGAGTTGACAAATCATCATATGAAGCAGGACAGAGAAGGTCTTGAAATTAACACAGATGGAGTCCTACAGCATCTAAAGAATATCAATATCCCATGAAACTTTATTTTATAACTTGTTCTGAAGTAGGAAGGCATTAGACAATACAAGTCAAATGACTTCACTGATTTAGTTTACGTCCACATGCCCAATTATTCAGAAATACTTAAGATTTTCTTCTTTTTTTTGTAAGACCACCATCACGTAAAGAAAAGGTGCCAGTCATATTCTTACATTCACTTGAACAAACCCTCTCAGGCACATCATTATTATTTCAACCACATTTTGAAGAATTTCTTATTTTCTGAACTTGTCCCTTACCCGTTAATCAGTAAAACCAGAGTCCCAAGAACATGGTAAAATGAAGTTTAGTAAAAATCTCACAATAACAAGATTATCCATTAATCACTCCACATTAAAAACAATATATGATAAGACCTTATGTTTATCACTTTTGCCACTTGAAACGGACTGAGAAGCAATCAAATTCCATGTTACTTCCTGTCCCTTCAGCAAACAAGGGACACTGAATTCTGCTGATCCCACAAGATTGGTATTCACACATCATATATGTGAACTATCAGAAGTGTCATTAATTAACACTGCTGCTGGCAGAGACAGGGTAGTGCTCTAAGACTGGAGAGACCTCGCTGAGCTTTGATTACCCCCCCTTCACATTTAGAAGCAGCTCCTTAGGCCTTTAATGACACACGTTTAGTACTACATGAGTCTGTTAGAAAATTTGCTTGTCATAATGTAAGTACCAGGGGTGAACAGAACATTTTACAGTTCAGACGTACCCTATTCAAAACTGTTCCCAGGCAATAAGCACCATTCATCTTGTGAAGAAAATACATAAAAAGGACAACTCATTCACATATTAGCTGCTACAAGGAATAACACAAAAGGAAATGAACTCCCTTAAAAAGAGAAGAAAAAGATGCAAAATAATTGTAGCTCATGTGCCTAACAAACAAGAAACTTAATCTATTAAAGTCTACCCTATGCTGGCATTGGTTTTTCTGCAAGAACGGATACAACAACATGTATGTCATCAAGATTTCCCCTGATATGGCTCAAGATGACAGGAAAAAACTCATTCCAATGGGGGGAAAAAAAAAAGTGTTTAGTCTAGGGGCTCTGGTTCACAGGGCTAGGCTATCTAAGGCAAATTAGTACCACTAATAACCACTGTTAATGATTATTTACATGCTAAAAATGTCTTAACTTTTTTTTAGAAAGCTCTTGTGAAGGCTCCAGTAAAACCTCCTGTGGAATCAACATGGCAAAATTTGTCATGAGAACATGAGACAATGACTAAACAGTTATCAAGCTCATGCCTGGTAGCAACAGAGGTGGCCAACTCTCACCAGTTTACACATATCACCCTTCTGCATGAGCTGCAGTAAAAATAACTTTAGGAAGTAACTACTCCTGAGCTCACGTAAGTGTTTACAGCACAAAAAGCTGTACTCTGAGAACACGTTTAGAGCACAGCTAATCAAAACCTCAGCATACACTACTCTTTGCTGTCATTAAAACGAGACAAGCCAAACAGCAAACCATTTTGCATAACCAGTTGCTGAAATAAAGTATTAATAACAGAGCATATGCTGTTTTTCAAACAGCTACCCAGCATTTCAATGCAGTTGCTCCTTCATCTTACAGTGAAACAGCAATTATTTCCAGTGGAGTGGACCCACCATCTGAAGTTATTGACTACACTTCAGTTTCCATCTCTCTGAAAACAGATTAGTTTGTATAAACATTAGTTTCATGATTTGATCACCAGCCAAAATTGATTTAGCGCTTCCTGAGCCACAAAGAATGGAAAGATCCCTTCTCTCTTCCCACATAATCAAAACAAAAATTTTACAATAGCATAAGCCTGGCCTGAAGCACTTGCACCTTAGAATTAGAGCCTGAATGATAAATGTCAACTAGCAAGAATCAGCCACCACGATAGTCAGAGAAGCCCCATTTTTACACAGGGCTCTCACCAGCAATACTTGGGAAAGAAGGGAGTCTGTTCCTCAGTCTTTCCTTGGCTATCATAAAGCCAAGTGTATAAGCCATTCCATCAGTGACACAGTCTGTTAGCAAGATGAAGACCTATTCTCAGGACTTTCAATGAAATAACAGTTTCAATAACTGTATGGGAGCTTAAAGCCTTCATTCCACAAGTAAAGTGGGCATTGGCATTTGTATGGAGGTAAAGATGAGGCCATGGTATTACAGTTAAACTAGCCTTAGCTACAGATTTCAGAAAGGCTCTCCATAAAATGTTGATCTAGGTTACCAATAAGTAAAAATCAACATAATTTAGGGTAACGTAAGAGCAAATAGAGCGAATCTTATCAATGAGCTGATGATCCTTGAAAATACACAAGTGATTTGTAGGAATACATGGTTACAGAAAAGTTGAACAGCAGTTATCTTCCTTTGTGTATAAAACAGCCTCCATGCCTGCCCAAGTCCAATACTCTCTAAGTTCTTTTAAATATTCTGCACGAGGATAGTTTATTTTTTAATACAATGCTTAATAAGTACAAATGTACTTATTTGCAGATATTTGATGTTACATGGGATTTTAATTTAAGAGTGATACAACATATTGAAATCACAATACAATCACAATACGGCAA
Source organism: Charadrius vociferus (assembly GCF_000708025.1). Lineage (NCBI taxonomy): Eukaryota > Metazoa > Chordata > Aves > Charadriiformes > Charadriidae > Charadrius > Charadrius vociferus. The sequence continues at coordinate 1,466,753 of NW_009649568.1, forward strand.
TTGCAACATACAGTTCAATCACAATACAAATGTGATTCTCATTATCAGCCTCTATATACTCACCATCATTACACTGGACTTCCTTTCATTGTTAGTTGCTCAGTTTTTATACACTATTATTGAGCTGAGTCAAGTATAGACTGCCCCCATGCTGGTCTGAGGGACTCAGGAAGACATTCATGATCTTCCGATTAACTTTGGCAAAAACATTTGCACAACCATTTGATCCACTCAAATGATACAGCCGGTTAATGTAAAACAAAGGTGACCCTCTGGGTCCCATTTGTTTTGAGATAAGTTCAGGGTGGGGTTTTTTTGTGGTTTTTTTTTTTTTTTTTTTTTGGGGGGGGAATGCTTTGGGTTGGTTTTGGTTTATTTTGGGGGGTGGGGTGGATTTTTTGTAGTGTTTTTGTCATTGTTGGTTGGTTGGACTTTTTGTTTGTTTGGTTTGTTTTGTGGTTTGGGTTGGGTTTTTTGGGTTTTTTTTTTGGTTTTTTTTGCAACAGATGTGGTCAGTTGCTTTCTACTTTCCTCTGCAAGCCAATCACCCTTGCCCATCTCCTCTGAGCCTGCTTCCATTGCAGAGGTTAAATGATTGGTCACTGTGCTGCCTAGATCCCTTAACCTTGCTGTCTCTCAGCCTTGCCTTCCTCTGCCCCATCTCCCCTTCCCCGTCATTCACCTCCTCTTTTCTCAGCCATCTTTCCACCTTGAATTGCAACCTTAACATCTTGCAGAGGGGAAGAGAGTGCAGCATCACATGGCCAGTACATACCTCAGCCAGGTGCTGCTTCGCTGTTAGCAGATACATCAGAAACACTTTGAAGCCCTCTCAAACATCCCAGGAAAATGCAGGCATACCTTATAAACAGCCAGCCCAGGATATACACAGGAAAGGCACAGGACAAGAACTGCACGCCACTGTATGTGTCTCAACACCCTTCAATCTCCAGCATAGACACGTTCCACCTGCATCACAACCAGCCTTTCACCCATCATGGTCCATTTCCAAAGTTATTTAAACAGGACCTTTTTGGAAATTGACTGAAGTGAGAAGTAGTCAAGCATTACACTGCAAGTTTTTGTCTGTCAGCATGTCAACACACACTTCGGGTTGGGCTGGTTCAGTCTTTACCTCCAGGCACTGTGAAACCTCTTTAAAAATGATGCCAGCAGATAGACTACCCTTTGCCTGTCTGCCCAAATCCTGATTTTAGGATATGTGCAAAATAGTCACATAGCAACATATCACACAACTTAAAAACTTTACTAAATAATTGCAACAGCATCGTTCCTCTGATCAGCCACGTGCATATTATAATAATGAGCTGTGTTTTCACAACAAAAATTAAACAACATTCAAGCTTTCTTTCTAATATGAAAAGCCAATTCTAAGCCACAAACCCTTCCCCATCCTTGCAACACGCCATGACTGAGACAAGATAACTGCCAAGTGTCAAGAAATTTTACAGAGCTTCAGAAAACCCTTTAACATGTCTCAACTGCACCAAATCATCTGATATACATATTGCTAAGCTATATATTGTGTATGCATCTGACAAATTCACTCAATAGTACATGATTTTAGCGGCTTAGCATAATTCAATTTGCATCATGGTATAGCTAGCTAATTTGCAATCGTTTTTGTTGTAGATAAGGTGCAAACACTCATTAATAAAAAAGATAATAATAATAATAATAATGTGGTACCTACTGGAATTTCTGCGGCACAGTCCTCTGTCATTTTAAAATAAAAACAAGGAATCAGAGGACTCAAGACAGCTCAAGAAACATGCTTCAGAGAATCCATGCCACATATAGCAAACTCAGTCAGGACAAGTTTCTCTAGATTTAGGCCAATGACATCAATTTTTATCATGCATAAACATTTGTCTGGTATTTCTACCCAGTAGACACATGGTGGACAATCCATGTCTCAATTTATCTGTGAGAGACTAGGAAATATTTAATGCCTTAATTTAAGAATTAAATACCAGGTTAAACTCATGACAAAGTCCTTTGAAACACAAAGCTACAGAATCTTTCTGAGGCTGAGAAGATGGTAGCTTCCTTGCAGAGAAGTAGAATTCATTGCTCCCTATACATTAGGGGAAGAATGAAAACAACGCCAATATTGATACGTGAGCTTCACACTGGAAAATCTGGCCCCCTGAAAATGCGGTGGATTACAAGTGCTGGCTCCTGCTCCCAGTCAAAGTGACAAAGCTGCACAGTGGTAGCCACTAAGTGCTCAGCACTTTTTCTTTCTAAAGGCTACTTATCTTACTTTTTATTTAGGAAACAAAAATCATATCCCACAAAACTAACCTTCACTATCCCCTTCTGAGAATGTTTGCCAGAGTAGTCAGCAACCTTTATAAACCCTTTCACCTCTGCACTGTATTTATCCCATGCAGCTCCTTACAGTCTCTGTTCTTAGAGTTGCACAAGCTCCTTAAAATTCTCTTACTTCATGTACAGTATTTTTGTGCTTGAAGTTAATGTACTTTCCTGTCACAGAGCTGTTTCCCAGGTCTTTATTAAAGAATTACCTGCTTATTAAAGGGTTACCTTGACAACATCTGAGGGCATTACAGTGCAGAACTTTCAGCCCATTTCAGTGTCGCTAAAACTCTTGTAAACCTAAATTTCTTGAACTTGAACTAAAATGATCAGTTCCCAAATACCTTTCAGGTGGATTTCATGAATATCACATCAGTATCCTTAAAAAAACTCCACAAGAATTTCTTTATAAAAACAATTTTTTTTTTTAAGCCTAGAGAATTAGAATTCATTAAGAAATTCCACTAATATGTTACAGGTAAGTAATTAGGACCATTGCAACAACTTTAAAAGCCTGTTTGCCAAACATGCAACAATAAGAATAACAAATATTCAGAAAACTTCCTAATCCCTCCAAATAAAAAAAAAAAAAAAAAAAAGAAACTGGTAGCAAAATCAGTGAGTACTACAAGGTGTTAGAAGTAGCCAGCAAATTTGAAAGATCTGAAATAAAGATTTGAAATGGTCTTAGCACAACACCACTTTTTCAAGTACATTGTATCAGAAACTTAAAGTTCATTCCTTCAGCCTAAAGTATGCCACATTCTTTTTTTCCTATTTTACTGCATATATTAACACATCACACCATAGTCTAGTGCTGTTCACTTTTGAAAATACTACTTTTTCAAAGATAGCTTTGTAAGAGTTACTGAGTTTATATTGTTCAATGTATAGCCAATATAAACATTGCCCTCTCCTACGGCAGATGGAAAGTTCAGTTCTTAAGCTTCAGATTAGCAAGAAGCTCTTGTTTAGGGCTTATCTGGAAGAGCCAGTGAGAAAGATGTGGACTAAAATCCAACTGAAACCACAGGAAAGAACATTTTCAGTGGTGAATTACACATTTGGCAGCACAAGCATTCCATGATTTGGTACAAATTATGCTGAATCAGTAACTTAGAAAGACTTGGGCTATATAACAAAGAAATGCAGTTTTCAGACCTTTTCCCATTTCTGCTGTATCTTCACAGGAGGCAATTTTAGGACTTGGAAGTCCCCCGACCACAATTTGTTCTAAATTCCTAGCGAGTTAAAAATGCTGTATTCATCTTTGAATAATGGTGAGGTATTCTACAGCTGATTCTACTCTAATATATGAATGACGTCTTGGATACATCCCCAGGACAAAGCTTGTGTCATTTGGTGAAGTCATCTAAAACCAGTGGTACTTACTGGTAAACAACAGGGGTAGTGAGGAATTCCACAGAAATTGCAGTTTTCCACAAAAGGGTAATTCTTACATAGTATCCTTTTAAACTGAAAATCAGTGTGTGTGAATAAATATGTAACCAAAGCACACCAGTGGAAACTCAATCAGCTAATGATACAGAATATAACAACAAAGAAAATGAGAGAATAAAACAAGAGAGAATTGATTTGCGGTATCTGCAGTGCACACGAGGTGCTAGGAAATGGTATGCAAAGTAAGGTCAAACGAAACCACACATCGTTTTGATTCGAATTCAGCAAACAGGAGTTTACTGGCTTTTCGGTAAGAAGAAAACAATTGATATTTCTACCTGGTAAAGGTCAGAATTTTAATTTCAATTTGAGAACAAAAGTATTTGAAATACCAAAACTTCCAGCCAAAACAATAAAAAGGGGTTTTAATTCACTATGCTTTAAATAACCAGACATGCTGCACATACAACTTTAATAAATAAGCTGCTGCAGAACTGATTCAGTGCTTATAAAATATTGTCAATGCTGCATTTTTTTCCCCTGGATTGGGATACATAACAGGTACAAAATACCTACCTGTGGAAATAAAAACAACCATGTAACAGGGTCAGAAGGCAGGAGAAGAATGTGAACATGTAGTGGGTTTATGACTTTGATTATAGAAAACTAAACATGCACACGAAGCAGCTCTCTAAAGACTGTTGCTATGGCCTTCAGGCAAGGTCCATCACAAGTATTGGCCAGAAGTAAATGGAACCACAATGGGAGGAGATAACACAGATTCAGAGACAGTCCAAGACTACCATGACCTATAATATTGTTTTGTTATTTGCTAATTTAACAAGTCTACTCATTTCCTCATACGCCTGTAGGAGCTATTATATTATACATTAACTGGAGGTGTTACCAGTTGGCACAGCAATGAAAAACCCATGGGCTTTGAGCTGAAAATTTGAGCACCTGAGAAAGTTTCAGCAAAGAAATAACCTTGGTGGTTCTACTACAAAAAGCAAACGAAGCTGTTTTAAATCTCATTTCAAAATCATGCTTTGAAAGCCAAAACACAGAAAGCAACAACTCTTTTTAACTAACTGTATTATAAACCATGACATCAACAACAAATGTGAAGATAATACACTTTCTAACACAGTATATTTCCTTACATTTTGGATTTGAACATCACAGTAAGAAGGGGACAGTACCATTCTGAGGTGCTGAAAGTACTACAAATGTCTTTTCTAATTTTGCTTTTCTTTTGGGAAATTTTCTATAAGAGTACAGAGCAATACTATTTCCCACACACTGATGTCACTGAGATTGCAAATGGACCACTGGAAAGATTGTTACACATACAGATGATTTCTCAGGCTTTTGTATTGCTCATGGGTAATACTCCTTCACAATTATTTTCTTGGCACAAATAGTGATGTGATGATAGACATGAGCAAATCTCTTTTCAGTTCAACAAATCTCCATACAAACCAAGTTTTCTCATCTCAGATTTTAATATTAAATGTCAGTGTAATATGACATCTATCTAACTCATAACACATGTCTGACTCTTGGTTTTGACCGAACCATCATCCCAAAGAAGAGATTTTTCCCTTGTTAAGCTATTCACTTGAGGGTAAAGGGAGGGGAGGCAATCTGAGAAAATAACCTAGTATAGAAAAGTCCTAGAACACTGCAATCAAAGGATTAAAATCTGTGTGCATGTGTTAGGGGGGATGAGAAAAAGGTGGTACACTGTCCACTTACCTTAAACTTTGACAGTGATTATTGTTATTGACAGTTATTGTTATCCAGACAATTCTATTTCATAGGATCACAGAATCATAGAATTGCTTGGGTTGGAAGGGACCTTAAAGATAATCCAAGTTCCAACCGCCTGCCATGGGCAGGGACACCTCCCACCAGACCAGGTTGCTCAAAGCCCCATCCAGCCTGGCCTTGAACACCTCCAGGGATGGGGCAGCCACAACTTCTCTGCGCAACCTGTTCCAGCGCCTCACCACCCTCACAGTTAAGAATTTCTTCCTAATATCTAATCTAAGTCTACCCTCTTCCAGTTTAAAACCGTTACCCCTCGTCCTATTGCTACACTCCCTGATAAAGAGTCCCTCCCCATCTTTCCTTTAAATCCCCCTTTTGGTACTGGAAGGCTGTTATCAGGTCTCCCTGAAGCCTTGTCTTCACCAGTTCTGTAACCATTTACTGATTCACCAGATTTCACTGGCCCTGTCAACCCCCTTCCCTTTGACCAGAAAGATTGATGAAAAAAAGTACCTGCACTCCAGAGTCCCTTACCACTGCTTCCAGGGCTCTATAATCCTTCTTCATACTCCTCAGACTGCTCCTGATGTTGTTACTGGTGCCCACATGAATCACCAGCAGCAGATAATAGTCAGAGGACTGTACGAGGTTCGGTAGTCTCTTGGTGACACCCCTGATATGACTCCCCCAGTAAGCAGCACACCTCCCTGGAGAGTGTGTCAGGTCAGCAAATGGGTACCTCTGTACCTCTCAGAAGAGTTGCCTGTTACTATCACCCATCACCTTGTCTTAATTGTGCTGGTTGTTATATGGGGAGCAGATCAGGCTGCCTTACTCAGCTCCAGGATCTCTCCTGATATGACTGGTCTTTCTTCTTCATTCTGCAGAGTGGTGATGAAGTTCTACAAGGGCACCTGAGACTTTAGGGGAAGTCTCTTACTCCTGCTGGTCCTTGCTGTTGCAAGCTTCCATTCTTCTGCATTATTGCCCCCCCTCCCTTCTTTGTGTACCAGTGGGGGAGTTTTTGGTTGTTTGGCTGAGGGTCCACTGCAGACTGAGCTTGGAACCAGCTATGTACCTCCTTCTCAGCCTCCCTGATGTTACATAGCCTTCTCACAACCTCTTGCAGCTCAGCCACCTGCTGCAGGAGGTCCTCCATCTGGGCATACCTTTTGTAGGCAGGTGTGCCACGTATCCCTGCCCCACAAGAAACACCTAAACACTTCCTACAGTCTTGAGTTTATACTGATAGAATAATTCTACTCGGATAAATTACCCAAAAGACTAAAAAAATAATTGCATTATAGCTGCCAGAAGTTAGGTCTCAACTTATTTTTCTTGAGTTACAATATTTTTAGTACGTCACAGCTGGAGACAAAAGGTAGGAACAAGTTATTTAGTCAAGAGTCTTGGTTTCTGAAAGATTGAAAATAAGCCCTGGGTCAGTTTTTCCTAAATAAAGACACCAGCTAGTAAAACAATCCCAATGTTTTAGAAAGTCCTGTGATTTTTGAGTCAGCGTCATGTGGTATTAGAGTCTAGGCTTTACAACAAACTGATATGAACTAGTAGTTTAAGGGACTATGTGTAATTAATCAGTAAATTATTCATACAGCCATGAACAGCTGCTCTGTAGGATTCAAGACATGATCCATGATATTTATAGAACTATTATGCCTAGTCCTGCTTAAAAACTGGTAAACATTGCAAGTGAAATGACTATTAGAAAGCCACAAAAAACACTGCACGTAGAAACCCTAGCCTCAGCCTGTCTCAAAATGAGTGCCTCCTTCACCTACATTCTTGTAAATATTACCAAGAGCTTCCTATTTTAGTTTTGGATAACAATATTGCTAATTAGAATGTTTTTTAACTTTTAGTTCAGAACAGAGACAGATGATACAGCAGAAGTAATTCACCTCATAAGAAGCATTAAAATTAGGACACAAAAAAAGCTTTTGATGAATGAAATTTGTCATACCGTTAGCAGCTGTGTTTTTCCTTCATTCTATTAAGATGGCTGTTTCTCAGAGACTAATCTAATAAAACATAATACATGATATCTGTTTATCCTTCAATTTGAAGACTGTAAAGCTTCTAAGCTATCACTGTGTTATTCAGATTTTCTTCATTTTGAGTAAGTGCTAATAGATAAAATATGGTTTTGTGTGTTTAGAAATATTTCCTAAATATCTTTCTCTGTAATATTGGCCAAGCTGATTTCTAGATTTTACTTTTTATTTTAGCTATATAATGCCTTTGTATTACAAAAATATCATCTCATTTTGAATGAAATTCATTTTTTCATGTCAAATGCATATAGCTATGATTCTGAAATACTAGATTATCAGTTGACTGTTTTTCATAGGGCAAAGGTAATCCTTTCTTTAATTAAAAGTATTCCAAAGATACTTCCAGAAAAAGGTACTATTTCCTTTTTCCCCCCCTCTCATTTTTAATTTTTAAATAAAATGAAGATTTGAATTGTGATAAATTAATTACAACACGGGTTCAGTCATCTTAGAGCATGCTCTGACAATGTAATAGTGCATGGAGGGAAACAAGTGAAGACAGTCATAGCTATTCTCTTTAAAAATGTTTTTAAAAAAGGTTGCTGAGCAATTTATGTGACACTTTGAAATAGTTTAAAATGATGACAAATACGTTGCTAGAATTCTGAAATTTTAATGTAAATCTTAGCATCTTTACGATAATGTGTTTACAAAAAATGCCCGAGACATCCCAGTATAAAGATGTTTACTCCTGAAGAACTGTCCCAAATGTCACTATGAAAATGTTCACAGTAAGTAAACTAGAATAATTCCAATATATCAGAGCTAACTGCTGTACCATTTCAAGGTTCACAGAGCAGATGTCGTAAGTCAAGTAGGAACAGATCCCTTGGTAACCTTTTATGTAACAGCACACCTATTTATTTGCCCTAAGCCATAGCTTATTCTTCATACTGCTGCATCTTACACCAAACTCATCTTTGTTTTACTACTGTGGGAATAGTAACATTGTCATTGATGAATGAAGAGAAAAAAACCCACATAAAATAATCCCACCCACTCTTGTTTTCAGGTTTCTTTCTAGTACAGTAAGTTCCTATGTGTTTTCACTTTTTTGAATACTGTCATTTATTTTCATTTGATTAACAAATTCAAGGCTCATCCACATGCAAAGCTAAATTGGACTTTGTTTAATCAGTTCTGATTTATGCCCAAGTTTTGCCATCTTTGATCACAGTGAGCAATATACAAACAAAATTATTTGCACTGATATCAATATAAATCAAGGGGCAGAATATGGTCTTTAGAGATTGTTAATGTACTTAATTTCTCTCAGGGATATCAAGTGTGTTGATTTTTTTTTTTAGCCATGTTTTGAACATTTAAAACCAGATTTATGCTAAAAGCCCACAAACACAGACTCAGGCTGGAGTAAATTTGATACAAAATCATTTTCAGAACTCTGTTTTCTAGCCAAAGAACATAGCCTCCAAAGTAGCAGCAAATCGTTTCAGTAAAAGAACACGCATACTTACCAGCTGCAAGTATTTAATCTCAAAATAGCAAAAGACAATTTGCTTATTTGACAACACAAGCAGCCGGCATGTAATGCAAATAGTAAAACCCAAAAGATATCTCCGAAGTCCAAGTGGAATACATACCGAGAACCCCCAAAATGAAATCTGTCTCCCACAACCATGTTTAAAGAGGTAGATGGAGGAACAACTGCTCATATTTCCCAAACATCTCTCAGGAGCAAATACCCCTTGCACCTTTACATTTTAATATCCTGTTTGCTTTAGTAGAAGGAAGCTACAACCAGGTTAAGAAAGAACGAGATGATCCAGCATGCAGTGTAAACACCCAGCCTGTCCTTGCCTGCTTTTGTGTCTTTTGTCAGTGGACATGAAAGAGGAGATTCCCCTACTTAATAGGATTTCAAGCAATATTGGCGTTATCTATCCGTACTGTAAATCCAGCTGAAAACATATGGAACAGAGCAGAATGCATTTGTTACACTGACCGAAAATAAAACTGTCAGGTCACTAACTTTCTTATTCATTTCATACTCCTTTTTCATCCCTCCCCTGGGGTTTGTGATTAAGCAGCAGAAAGTGTGGGGTTTGGGCCTAAAGTTTCGCTTCTCATAGTGGACAGAAACCAGCTACTGACAAAGTTACAAAAAACAAAGCAACTTGCAATAAAGCTACTAATTCAGTCTTCACCAAAGCTACGAAATACATTCACAGTTAGGCTGAATTCCTCCCGCAGTCCATGCCTCTCTAGAGACACGTCACCTCTAATAAATATCACACATTAGTGTCTCAGCTTGAACAAAGATAGATAAAAGCAATCCAAAATTTAAACTGATGCTTTGGATAGGATAAAGAGGAGGAGACTGAGGTTTGATTTTACTTTTAATTCGGTCTTTCTCCTTGTTTACTTCTACTTATGCAGTCCACCCTTAAGAACGTGAGATTATCTAAACTAAATCTCCTGGCAGAATATTGGCAAAGTGTGAAAACTAATCCAAATTATATTAATACTAAAATAAACACATTTCCAAGGCAAGAACTGCTAATAGAGGAGGGAGTCTTTTCATTTCATGATTTTGAACAACATTAGGACTCCCAAAAGCTTTACAACTAAATGCTTATCTTGATCCATTGATGACGTTTTTTTGTTTCCACGAACTTAAGAAGAAGAACTGAAAAAAAAAAGTACTGAAGCAGTTCTAAGTACTAATCTTCTCACACAATTATTTTTTTTTTTATTTTATTTTATCAGGTCTAGCTAGCAACCACTCACAAGCACTCACCCTCTGCCTCTGTATTTAGGCAGGGGAAGGTCAGCAGGTGGCTTTCTACATGAGACTCTTGGCAAGAGCAGAGTTCAACCTAGCATCTCACTTGGCACATGTCTGCCAAAGGTTTATGGGCCTGCAAACCAAAGTAAAAAGCAGCTTCCCAATTGTGACACAGATTTGGAAGGACGTACCTAGCCTGAAAATACCTGAATATTTATAATGCATTTATAAATGTCACTTTTGAGCCCTGCCATCCAAGAACTACCTTGCATAGTAGAAAGCAAGAAGCCAGAATTTCCACAGGAATAAGACAGCACCATTTGACACAATGGAGAAAAAGTGAAATGCTAATTACTTCAATAGCCTCCAAATGCTTCTTTTCCTTCTCATAAGAGATGCATCTCACACATGGACTGGCCTGAATGTTCCCTGATTATGAATCAAAAGACAAAACCCAACAGATACTAAGATTATGGAAGCCATAATACTGTTGTCTTGGGATAACTACTCAAATTTATCCACCATCTGTGCTAAGTCTTCTGTCCTTTTTCCCTTCCTAGATAAAGCTTTATGCAGCTTCTGTAGAGCTTGGGCATGTTGAGCAACAACATAGCCAGCTATTTACACATTCTGACTGGACCCTAGAAAGTGAAAACATCTAAAAATTATTTATACTGGCATTATTCTTCTCCTCAAGACTTTTTTTTCTTCTGTCCTTTTTCCCTTCCTAGATAAAGCTTTATGCAGCTTCTGTAGAGCTTGGGCATGTTGAGCAACAACATAGCCAGCTATTTACACATTCTGACTGGACCCTAGAAAGTGAAAACATCTAAAAATTATTTATACTGGCATTATTCTTCTCCTCAAGACTTTTTTTCTTGTGAGTCCAAGTTTTGTAAAATTATATATATATAAAATTATATATATATCCATTCTTCCTTTCTTCAAAGTGTTTCTGAGACAATGTAAGAGTAAAGGCAGCACTGAGGGGCAATAGACGGAGGGGCAGAATTGTTTAAGACAGAGTAATACTTTCATTATGGCAAGACTAGACAGTTCAAAGTGCTCTTCTAAGACTGCAGAGCCATATCCCTAGCTTTCTGATGCACAGAGACCCTGACTACTTTAACAGGTTTTTACTCACATGCTTCTATTTCATCATGACTTTTTAAGCAGATCTGTTCTGACATGTTCAAGGTAGAAGTTTTTCATTCAAAACCACCACCATATGAAGCTATAAGTTGTTATGGACGTTCTAGTGAAATTCTCAAGAACCCCTAGCATAAAAAAATAAAAAGTTGGACCTAACTTCAGCATAGACATTGGCATGGTAGTGCAAAGATCTCCCCTGGCTGTAGAAGACTCAGTAGCTGATTTCTTATGCTTTGCCCTGTTTAGACACAACACCAAGACTGTGAAAGTAGCCTGCAGTGCCACAGAGAAAGGGGGAAGTGTCACATTGTACACCTGGGGTTCCAGTGCTGCCATTTGGAAAAATTAAAACATGCAATTGTGTAGCACATCTGCAAGGGAACAGCAAAGGAAAGGCTTCTTCCCAGTTTTATGTCCTAACAAGGACCATAAGCAGCACAGCATTAGGCTGCCCCACCCCCAAAGACACTCACCATTTGTGCCTGTGAATTTGAGCTATGAATGAAACCAGTATTACTGGGGATAAATTTAAACAACAACAAAAAATAAAACAACTGAAGTGAGACAACAGATATTGTCTCAGCTCAGCTCAAAAGAGACATAAAGACACAGCAGAGATGAAACAATTTCCCCAAAGGCTTGGCCTTTTTCTTTACAGGTCTGCAGTTAATTCAGGTAAAAGTGAACTCCTGCTGAGTTGCACTGCTCCCTGAGGAGCTACCAAGCAGCAGTATGACAAAGCGTTTCCAAAACAACCCAGCATTTCTTGACCAACCTATTTTAATTAATCAACAATGTATCAATAGCAATTAATGATCTTTGTGTAAATATGGGTAACAAACTTAACTCATCCATACTGACAGAAGGGTTGGCAGCAGCATCAGACTTTCCAAAGTCTGGTTCCAGAAGCTAGCCACACACTACCTATGCGGTTCTGTAGTGGCAATCTCTAATATATGAAGGCTGACATCAACACTCAGAGACATCTCTGACTCACCTTTGGAGAATATTAGATTGCCTCTTGCAAATAAAATGTGTTTCTTTTATGGTGGACCTCATATAAAGACACTATCAACAGAACAGCTTCAGCCAACCCTGCATGTGATCCCGGTAAAACAAGCCACAGTGCTGACAAGTACACAGCTGATTCCACACGTGTTCACTTTTTATTAGTCAAAAACTTTAGAACAGGAATGAGGACCGTTAAGCCCTAAACATTTCCATTCCCTAAACCATCACAGCTAGTAACTATGTAATTTTTCGCTCGATAAAACAACTGCTATACAAAGCAACTTATTTTTTCTAAAAGCCCACGAACACAGACTCAGGCTGGAGTAAATTTGATACAAAATCATTTTCAGAACTCTGTTTTCTAGCCAAAGAACATAGCCTCCAAAGTAGCAGCAAATCGTTTCAGTAAAAGAACATGCATACTTACCAGCTGCAAGTATTTAATCTCAAAATAGCAAAAGACAATTTGCTTATTTGACAACACAAGCAGCCGGCATGTAATGCAAATAGTAAAACCCAAAAGATATCTCCGAAGTCCAAGTGGAATACATACCGAGAACCCCCAAAATGAAATCTGTCTCCCACAACCATGTTTAAAGAGGTAGATGGAGGAACAACTGCTCATATTTCCCAAACATCTCTCAGGAGCAAATACCCCTTGCACCTTTACATTTTAATATCCTGTTTGCTTTAGTAGAAGGAAGCTACAACCAGGTTAAGAAAGAACGAGATGATCCAGCATGCAGTGTAAACACCCAGCCTGTCCTTGCCTGCTTTTGTGTCTTTTGTCAGTGGACATGAAAGAGGAGATTCCCCTACTTAATAGGATTTCAAGCAATATTGGCGTTATCTATCCGTACTGTAAATCCAGCTGAAAACATATGGAACAGAGCAGAATGCATTTGTTACACTGACCGAAAATAAAACTGTCAGGTCACTAACTTTCTTATTCATTTCATACTCCTTTTTCATCCCTCCCCTGGGGTTTGTGATTAAGCAGCAGAAAGTGTGGGGTTTGAGCCTAAAGTTTCGCTTCTCATAGTGGACAGAAACCAGCTACTGACAAAGTTACAAAAAACAAAGCAACTTGCAATAAAGCTACTAATTCAGTCTTCACCAAAGCTACGAAATACATTCACAGTTAGGCTGAATTCCTCCCGCAGTCCATGCCTCTCTAGAGACACGTCACCTCTAATAAATATCACACATTAGTGTCTCAGCTTGAACAAAGATAGATAAAAGCAATCCAAAATTTAAACTGATGCTTTGGATAGGATAAAGAGGAGGAGACTGAGGTTTGATTTTACTTTTAATTCCGTCTTTCTCCTTGTTTACTTCTACTTATGCAGTCCACCCTTAAGAACGTGAGATTATCTAAACTAAATCTCCTGGCAGAATATTGGCAAAGTGTGAAAACTAATCCAAATTATATTAATACTAAAATAAACACATTTCCAAGGCAAGAACTGCTAATAGAGGAGGGAGTCTTTTCATTTCATGATTTTGAACAACATTAGGACTCCCAAAAGCTTTACAACTAAATGCTTATCTTGATCCATTGATGACGTTTTTTTGTTTCCACGAACTTAAGAAGAAGAACTGAAAAAAAAAAGTACTGAAGCAGTTCTAAGTACTAATCTTCTCACACAATTATTTTTTTTTTTATTTTATTTTATCAGGTCTAGCTAGCAACCACTCACAAGCACTCACCCTCTGCCTCTGTATTTAGGCAGGGGAAGGTCAGCAGGTGGCTTTCTACATGACACTCTTGGCAAGAGCAGAGTTCAACCTAGCATCTCACTTGGCACATGTCTGCCAAAGGTTTATGGGCCTGCAAACCAAAGTAAAAAGCAGCTTCCCAATTGTGACACAGATTTGGAAGGACGTACCTAGCCTGAAAATACCTGAATATTTATAATGCATTTATAAATGTCACTTTTGAGCCCTGCCATCCAAGAACTACCTTGCATAGTAGAAAGCAAGAAGCCAGAATTTCCACAGGAATAAGACAGCACCATTTGACACAATGGAGAAAAAGTGAAATGCTAATTACTTCAATAGCCTCCAAATGCTTCTTTTCCTTCTCATAAGAGATGCATCTCACACATGGACTGGCCTGAATGTTCCCTGATTATGAATCAAAAGACAAAACCCAACAGATACTAAGATTATGGAAGCCATAATACTGTTGTCTTGGGATAACTACTCAAATTTATCCACCATCTGTGCTAAGTCTTCTGTCCTTTTTCCCTTCCTAGATAAAGCTTTATGCAGCTTCTGTAGAGCTTGGGCATGTTGAGCAACAACATAGCCAGCTATTTACACATTCTGACTGGACCCTAGAAAGTGAAAACATCTAAAAATTATTTATACTGGCATTATTCTTCTCCTCAAGACTTTTTTTTCTTGTGAGTCCAAGTTTTGTAAAATTATATATATATAAAATTATATATATATCCATTCTTCCTTTCTTCAAAGTGTTTCTGAGACAATGTAAGAGTAAAGGCAGCACTGAGGGGCAATAGATGGAGGGGCAGAATTGTTTAAGACAGAGTAATACTTTCATTATGGCAAGACTAGACAGTTCAAAGTGCTCTTCTAAGACTGCAGAGCCATATCCCTAGCTTTCTGATGCACAGAGACCCTGACTACTTTAACAGGTTTTTACTCACATGCTTCTATTTCATCATGACTTTTTAAGCAGATCTGTTCTGACATGTTCAAGGTAGAAGTTTTTCATTCAAAACCACCACCATATGAAGCTATAAGTTGTTATGGACGTTCTAGTGAAATTCTCAAGAACCCCTAGCATAAAAAAATAAAAAGTTGGACCTAACTTCAGCATAGACATTGGCATGGTAGTGCAAAGATCTCCCCTGGCTGTAGAAGACTCAGTAGCTGATTTCTTATGCTTTGCCCTGTTTAGACACAACACCAAGACTGTGAAAGTAGCCTGCAGTGCCACAGAGAAAGGGGGAAGTGTCACATTGTACACCTGGGGTTCCAGTGCTGCCATTTGGAAAAATTAAAACATGCAATTGTGTAGCACATCTGCAAGGGAACAGCAAAGGAAAGGCTTCTTCCCAGTTTTATGTCCTAACAAGGACCATAAGCAGCACAGCATTAGGCTGCCCCACCCCCAAAGACACTCACCATTTGTGCCTGTGAATTTGAGCTATGAATGAAACCAGTATTACTGGGGATAAATTTAAACAACAACAAAAAATAAAACAACTGAAGTGAGACAACAGATATTGTCTCAGCTCAGCTCAAAAGAGACATAAAGACACAGCAGAGATGAAACAATTTCCCCAAAGGCTTGGCCTTTTTCTTTACAGGTCTGCAGTTAATTCAGGTAAAAGTGAACTCCTGCTGAGTTGCACTGCTCCCTGAGGAGCTACCAAGCAGCAGTATGACAAAGCGTTTCCAAAACAACCCAGCATTTCTTGACCAACCTATTTTAATTAATCAACAATGTATCAATAGCAATTAATGATCTTTGTGTAAATATGGGTAACAAACTTAACTCATCCATACTGACAGAAGGGTTGGCAGCAGCATCAGACTTTCCAAAGTCTGGTTCCAGAAGCTAGCCACACACTACCTATGCGGTTCTGTAGTGGCAATCTCTAATATATGAAGGCTGACATCAACACTCAGAGACATCTCTGACTCACCTTTGGAGAATATTAGATTGCCTCTTGCAAATAAAATGTGTTTCTTTTATGGTGGACCTCATATAAAGACACTATCAACAGAACAGCTTCAGCCAACCCTGCATGTGATCCCGGTAAAACAAGCCACAGTGCTGACAAGTACACAGCTGATTCCACACGTGTTCACTTTTTATTAGTCAAAAACTTTAGAACAGGAATGAGGACTGTTAAGCCCTAAACATTTCCATTCCCTAAACCATCACAGCTAGTAACTATGTAATTTTTCGCTCGATAAAACAACTGCTATACAAAGCAACTTATTTTTTATCACAGGACTTTTGGATTTCAGTGCACTCAAAGCACAGGAATAACGTCAGAATTCATATGAGAGAAGTCTTCTGAGCAACAGTGACCCTGATTTACCTTGTATTTGAAAAACAAGTTAGTACAGGATTAGGTCATAATTCAGCTTTCACAACACTCTGGGGTCAGAGGATCCTTGCAATAGCTAAGCATCCAAGCCAATGGTCCACAGGCAGGATCAGTCCTCATAGCGCTATTACTTGCATGGTTGCAAAACTAACAGATAAAAGACCTTAAAACCATTAAGACCACCTTTATTCACATTTATAAAGATGAATACTTGACAGGACTCAAACACCTCTAAGTCACTGGCTACTGCAATTCTGAGCTCATTGCCACTGCAATATTAAGACCTGTAAAGCCGTTTCCCAAGGATGAAAGGCTCACAGCGTACTACTGAAATAGCTTTGATTCAAAGGGTTTGTTTCAAGAAGAGCAGGAGTAGCACGGCAGGTGAATTGTGGTACAAAATCAGCCTGCAATGTCAAGTGAATTCCACAGTAATGGAATGAATTAGCCATGCTGACAGATGGAAGCAAGAAAGCTATGCATCAGTATGTTAATTGTGTAAGTCTGTCAATGACTTCATCAAAGTTTAATCATTCAGTTGCCACTCTCCATAGCCTCTGTGGCAAGACCACTCCATCTGTCTGGAATTAGCAGACACATCCTCTCTTTTCTTAGTGGATGAAGTTTGATCAGACAAGCAGCGACTGGCATGGAGAACTCCAGGTTGGCGGATTCCAAGAAAACAGACAAGTACAGTTTGATCAGACAAGCAGCGACTAGCATGGAGAACTCCAGGTTATTTAAGTGGCGGATTCCAAGAAAACAGACAAGTAATTTTCAAGACGACAAACAAAAAACAATGTTAGTGCTTTTAATGCCACAGAAGTGTGGAAAAGCCAAATAACCAGGTAACAACCACAATGAACAGACAGCAAAACAAATACACTATTAGACCACTTAATTGTACTGAGTCTGGCTGGAATGGGGCTAGTGTTCTTCACAGCAGCCTGTATGATACCAGGCTTCAGATTGATGATTAAAACAGTGTTAATAACACACCAGTGTTTTGGCTATTGCTGAGCAATGCTTGCACAGCATGAAGGTTTTTGGGGTGGGTTTGTGTTCCCCCACTCCACCCTCCACTCTGCCCCACAGTGAGTAGTGTGGGAATATACAAGAAGTTGGAAGGCAGAGCTGACCTGAATTGACCAAAGGACTATTCCACACCACACAACATTGTGCTCAGCAATAAAAGCTCAGGGAAAGGAGGAGGAAGGGAAGGACATTTGTAGCCATGGCATTTGTCTTTGCAAGCAACCATTACATGTGCTGAGGCCCCGTGTCCCAGGAAAGCCCCTGGACATTTGCCTGTTGATGGGAGGCTGTCAACATATTCTTTGTTTTGATTTGCTTGCATGCGCAGCTTTGCTTCACATATTAAACTGTCTTTATCTCAACCCACAAGTTTTTCTTGCTTTTGCTCTTCTAATTCGCTTCCCTATCCTGCTGTGGGGATCGAGCAAGCTGTTGGGTGGGGGCTTAGCTGCTAGCTGGGGTCAAGCCGCCACACTAATTTAGTGCAAAAATAGAAATAGCTACTTTTGAGTTCCACTATCAGTAGATGGGCATTTTCTGGCTGTGATGCCCACTAAATTCCTACTTTTTTTTTTCCCTGCTAAATTCTCATTTAAATAAGCAGAAAGCACAACAGCAGCAATGCCAATGCAAATATGTATAGCCTGTAATTATTAAGACTATAAGAGAATACATGGTCTTCACAAACAATACAAAGTATTGGTTTAAAAGCATGTGGATTCAGAAGTATGCAGATTCACATTGTCACAACATTTATAAGGTGCATATTAGGAAAGAGCTCACTTTCCCTCTTGAAAAGACTTTGAACAGGAACCAACAGAAGGCTCTGGTTGCAGTTTTTCAAGATCAAAACTGAGATTAGCCTCAAGCCTGAAACATTTCTAAAGTAGATATAACACTCACTCTTAAACACAAGCTACAATCTTTAGAGAAAAGCTTAGAATAAACTGGACTGGCTGTATCCAGCCTTTTGTGCAAAGTAGGCCGCACAACTTTTCAACAGAGGCACAGAAGTGCTGCCACCAAACCTCTGCCTGGGTGCCCCCTTAGCTGTGTGGCCAGCTTTTCCCATCACGACATGCCCGTGCACAGAGGTACGTGACAATGTTCAACTGTCTGCATGGCCTATCAGAAGAAAAGAGATTGCAAAAATTCATCTTCTACCTACTGGAATGAGATGGGCTCAGTTCAGTAGGTAATTCCAGTAGGTTATTCTAGGTAATTTCATGCAACTGCCATCATTTGATTTACCAGATTTTTTACCTTAAAAACAAGCCTGTGAAGTAGTTTAACAAGCGGCCTTATGAAGTAGGAAGCTAATCAAATACACATTTGTAATAGGATAAAGGATTACAGAAAGTCTAGATATGAATAAGACTCTGTTGAGAGTACCACTCCAATCAATCAAGCTGGGAAAAACCCAAACTAATAATATCTTTTCTCAACCAAAACAACAGTATAACAGGGGTCACACAAAACCGGGAAGAGGTTCCTCTTTTCCCAGTGTTGTCATGCAATCAAGTCCCCATTCCCATGCACAGTGACCTATATGAGCAGCCTCAACACCAGTACAGTCCCTTCCTCTCACGGGGGGCTTCCAACCACTCCACTGGCCCCAGTGTGCATCCCTACTGCAGCCACGCAGGATCTGCGGGGGCACCCCATTTACCTCCCGGGCTGCAATCCTGCCCACCCCTCCATCTAAAGAGGGTCACCCCTGCTTATGCTTGCTACGGAATGTGTGCCTTCACCCACAGCCTTCTGCCTGACCCCTGAGTCCATCCATCTAAAAGAATAAAGACTAAAAGTGAGAACGAGATCAAGCCCACCGTACATGTCGAGTTGCCTGCCCAAAATAAAAGCAGAGACCAGTTGCCTGTGAAAGGCCTCCTGCCTCTTGGAGAGCATGGACCAGCACCTGCAGCAGCTTTGGCATTCCCTAGTGGCAGGGGCATCTGTCCTACTGTCCTTTCAGCAGGTGGTTTCAATGTCTGAAGAGACAACACACAGCCAGATCTCTGCCAAAATTGTTGCCAAGAGTAAATAAGAGTAAAGTTTAGTCATCCAGAACTGTCCTCAGACTACAAACAGAAAGAAGCATGTTTTCACAAATGCTCCTAGGTACTGCTGTGACATTGGCTCTTCTCCTAACCCATATGACCAAAGAACAATGTAAGTCCCCCCCTTCAAGTTGTGTTATGTTTCCCCAAATCTTTTCTCTATTTCCACGGTTGCAAACACTGTATTCACAAGTATGCCTGCCTGCTGCTAATTTGATGAAACAGCTGGTGGACCCCAAAGTCCCATCTCCCACATCTGGTGAATGCTCAGCCTCTGTCGCACATGAGCAGCAGCACAAGTGGGAAGAGCAGAGGGAAGACCTGACCCAGCCAGCACAGCTCAGGAGGGGAACAGGAAAGATTTGCAGGCAGGAGAGCTTGCTGCTCCTGATGCTGCTGGGATAAAAGGTAGAGATGGTAGGTAAGGGCAAAGCTGATTCCCACTCCAAGAGGAGCACAGGATTCGTTTCCACTCCCTTCTCCCTCACCCAGCTGGCAGCAGCAGCCATCCATGACATACAAAGGCAAAGCCATGTGGTTGGACATCATTCAGTGCTTGGGTTTTCTTAGCTAGACAGAAAACCACATTCCAGTGCTAGACGGTAACTAAAATTGCCTTTTTTTTAATTATCTTCTTACCTCATTGCTAGCATAACATGCTGCTGCAGACTGGTCGGAATATTTAAGAACGCAATAGATGTCCATCAATAGTGTTAGATGGAGTTGGAAGCGACTGTACATATACAAAGCCACTTCTTAATAAAATTCAGACTCTTCATAGAACACTTCCTTGTATTAATACCTTCTGTTTCAAATTCCCCAGAAATCATTTCATACCCATAAATGCAAAATGAATGCAAGTGCACAATCAATTTAGAATCTGAAAGACAATAATCCTTAAGAGTACCTAGTGTGGGCAAAATTTTGGTGAATTTAAGATGTCTGAATAGGAAAGGTTTCTTCAGCCCTGGTAAAACCCAGGGCACATGAGTTGCAAGCCACACAAAGTTGGCTGTTCCAAAACAGGGCTATAAAACCAGCAGTACTCTCTACCTCTCCATGTTACTGTTACAGCCATTGAAAAAAAAAACCAAAAAAACAAAAAAAAACCCCTGTTTAATTTCATTCACAGATATTTTAGAAGAAAATAGCTAGGGTGTTCACCTAGTCTGACTTAATCTACAACACAACATTTGCCCCTCAAACAGGCAAAAGTACTTGCAATCTTACCAGAAATGACAGCACCATTTCAATCAGGTGCCCATCACATCTTGCAGGAAATGAATCACAGCAACCATTATTGATGTTAACATCTTATTCATGATCTGTAATCAACAAATCATTTTCAGTATACATATGTTTAGACTCAGCAATTTTCTCTCTTCATGTTGCATAATACGTTTAAGAACCTATCCATTTCCACAAATCTGGTATGCCACATTTTATAATGCTTGCACTAACAAACAAGAGTCAATAGTAAAACAGAAGTGAGAGAAGTGCTTAGTACCAAGGAAATCAGCACTTTTATTTTCCCTCTTTTGTTGTTTCTGAGATTTTATTATTACAGTTCTGGCACTCTTTCTTTTCTCTGCATCACACCACAGCATACTGGTGCTATTAACACCACTTGCATTTGTATATATAGTATACTTATACATATTTACACACAGATGAAATAACATAAGGGGAAATACTTCTCAGACATTTCAGAGTTATATGATAAACTTGAACAAACATTTTAAGTAATCTCTCCCTATTGGTAGTGGGACTCAACCCAACATCACCCTCTGATTTTCTACCCCACATGAGAGAAATTCTGGTAGAACTGATCAACAACCTTGGCAAGGGACCTCGAGTTTCATGTGTATGAAGAGGAATCATGGGTTTCAGCACAAAGAATTTGAGGAACAGAAATTTCATATTTCTTAGCTCGTCAGCACGAAAACTCAATGGAACACCTAGAAACCACAGCTGAAGCTACATTAAACAATTAACTTTAAAAACCTGTGGTCAACTTGATGTCTAAAGTGAAAGAAAGGGAAACAGCTGCTTTACTGGTGAGTGATTAATAACTAATGTTATTAGAGTGGATAAGCAGCAGGTCAGGATTTTTTGTATGAAACATTTGCTACTTTGCTGGCATCAAAAATTTTCATAGCAAAATTATTCCCTTCAACACAGATTTTTTTTCCTTTCAGGTTTATCAACAACTTTTGTTACTGCAAAGCGCTATATCTTGGCTTAAATCCGCGAAGAATTAAAACCAAAGAACCCCTTTGCCTTCATTAATCCTCTTCACATACCCATTTTACTTGGCCATTGTTAAAAAGTCTCCCTCCTCTGATATTATCCTACCATTCCTAGGAGGAAGAAAAAAATCCCCTATTCAGCCACATACTCATCACATACCACCTACAGAAACAAATCTCTCGCTAGGTTCAAAATACTTTCCTCAGTATCCAGTAAACGGACTAGAAAATAAAAGATAAAAAATACATTTCTGCAATAACCTGTAATATCCCTACTTCCTTCCCCGGTTACCCGTTTTACTTGATCCACTGAATTCAAGTGCTAAAAAAGAGGTGTGAAAGAACTTACTGAGTTTTTCAAATTACTTTTGGCTAAAGCAAACACATTCCCATCGCATGCAGTAAAAAAAAACAGAGCAGTCCCTTTTCTGGTACGAGCAGGCATGACACACGACAAGGATGTCTCAAGTGAGACAGGAAATGAAGAGCTGAAAATTGTTCCATTTTTGCTTATTTCATCACTACATTTTATTCCCCCCTTTTCACATTTTTACAGTGAACATCACAGATATGAACCAGCTTTCTGTCTGTGCTTTTACAAAGATGCAAAAATTAATCTCATGACATTCCTTAATATATATATTTTTTTGAAGAAAAATGCTGCTAACTTCACAATGACTAGTCTAAACGCATTGGGAAGGATCAAAACAAGTACTGAGGTCTCCATCTGCAAAAGTCACCTTAGGTTCCCTTTCCAGTCAGTGGAGAAAAATGGGCATTCATAGGGCATGAGTCATCTCACACTAGCATCTACTACATCTAAAACAGGTCAGACAAATCATGACCTAAAAGCACCTATGCCTCTTCCCTGACCATTAAGTGTCTCGACTGGCTAGAGCTCAAATAAAGACATCAATGATGTGGATATATAATGGTCGATGATATGAATCCTGCCCTTTGTGACTGGAGCACAGCACAAGGTATGACTATTACCCCAGTGTTCTTTACACAAAGCTCTTCCTGCACTGTTTCATCTTTTAGTCCAGATATCGCAGTCCAGATGATTAACACCATGTGAATAATGGATGTGTCTCTTTGGCAGCCAGACTGAGAAGCTGAAAAAGAAAAATTATGTTTAGATTGTTACAACAAATGTTAGACACCTACTTGGAAAAGATTTCATGTACTGGCAAAGTGGGTAAATCCCATATTAGATTCTAGACTACTCTTCAGAAGCACGTGTGTATAAATGGGTGGAATAAAAGAAAAGGAGGAAAGGAGGAAAGAGAGCACATACCAAACGTTACAGGGGCTAAGGGGGTGGGGGAGAAGGAAATCTGGGTGCATTTCTTCATCTGATTACTGAAATGCTTTACACGTTTCACAAACATTTTGGGGGGCATTCCAGGGGAGGGGGAAGAAGGTTCAGTGATTTCCATTTTTTTTTTGTACTAATAGCATAGACTGTAAAGAAATCAACGTTCCACTTGTAATTGTGAAACTCAGTAGTACCTACAGACACT
Source organism: Charadrius vociferus (assembly GCF_000708025.1). NCBI lineage: Eukaryota > Metazoa > Chordata > Aves > Charadriiformes > Charadriidae > Charadrius > Charadrius vociferus. Next base: position 1,490,206 of record NW_009649568.1, read on the forward strand.
CTGAAGAATGCTGCCTGTTGAAACTGAACATTTTAACTCCAGCTTTCTTCCTTGTATGGCATCTATACAAACACGTATCATAGACAGACCACCTCTATCTGGAGCTGCAGAAAGGTAGCTATTTCTCTAAGTGTTAGACTTTACTGCCAGATTGACTCAAAAACTGTGCGCAGCAGTCAGGATTTCACCTGAGTGCTCAGTATTACAGCTTTTCTTGCATAAAGATAACCTACTTACACTCGTCCATAATAGCCAAATGCATGTTAAAAAAAAAAGCACACCAAAACCAAATAACAAAAAAAAAAAAATACCCCAAGGACATGAAACTTACACAGCTCTTGCAAAGTTGTTTCTGAAGCATGAATGTCAGCACTGGGTGCTGTAGTCTCATTTTCCAAATCCCCAAGATCCTAAGAGTCTACAGTACCTTTTGTGCATGACCATAAGTTCTAAGAATCTGAAGGAAAATGTCTTTTGCCTGTTAATCATTATGTGCCTTGCTGCAACTGTAACAGTACTCCTTACTGCCCCACAGAGTAAGCCATACTGAAATCAAAGCTATGCAAGTTCTCTCCCATCCATCAGCTCCTTCTGACTAGTTTCAAAGAGTGTTTCCTGAGCTCTAGCTTAAATCAAGAAATCACAGAAATTGCGATTTCAGGCACTAGGCTGTTGAAAGCTAATCAGCCCTGTCCGATATTCAACTGTCAGCTTTCGCAGTGCTGGAATACTGGGCCAGCTTAAGTGATCGAATACCTGGCTTTAAAATATGCCAAAGTGGACATTGTCAATAGCTCACAGGCAGGAGTATAAACCTGTGACACCACTCACCATGCAGAAAGTTGCTGGTATCTCATGGTGAGGCACGTTTGGTTCTTAGACAAGAAATCATCCATGAAGTTTTATGAAGTTGATTCAATGCTGTCTGCCTTCCAGCTTCTGAGGAATCTTTTGAATGAGCTTTTAAACCTCTTTTTGGATCATGCCACGTTACTTCTGGTTAATGCAGAAGTTTTGCAAGACATTCAAGAACAGAAAGCAATTACAAACATGCAGAATTCCACCTGGAGTACTGCATCCAACTGTGGGGCGGGGCACCCAATGTAAAAAAGACATGGACCTGGTGGAGGGACTGCAGAGGAGGGCCACAAAGATGATCACAGGGCTGGAACACCTCCCCTATTCAGAGAGTTGGGGTTGTTCAGCCTGAAGAAGAGAAGGCTCTGGGGAGACCTTATAGCAGCCTTCCAGTACCAAAAGGGGAATTTAAAGGAAAGATGGGGAGGGACTCTTTATCAGGGAGTGTAGCAATAGGATGAGGGGTAACGGTTTTAAATTGGAAGAGGGTAGACTTAGATTAGGTATTAGGAAGAAATTCTTAACTGTGAGGGTGGTGAGACACTGGAACAGGTTGCGCAGAGAAGTTGTGGCTGCCCCATCCCTGGAGGTGTTCAAGGCCAGGCTGGATGGGGCTTTGAGCAACCTGGTCTGGTGGGAGGTGTCCCTGCCCACGGCAGGGGGGTTGGAACTAGGTGATCTTTAAGGTCCCTTCCAACGTAAACCATTCTATGACTCTAGAAATTCTGTCTGGAATAGATTGTTTTCATGTGTGTGGAAGACTATGTGAATGGGAAGTCTCAAACTGTGATATATTAGCAAAGTTGATATTACCCTATAAATTTCCAACTGCAAAAAAGCTACAGAAACTGTGGAATGTTAAAATGTCTTTACCCATGCATTAGACAAACTATGTAAAGTTTAAAAAAAGGGGGGGGGGGGGGGGGGAGGGATATCTAACACTTTCCACACAGCAGAATGAAAGTGATGGGAGAAATGCCTACAGAATACCTATTTAAAGAGTTTTTAAAAGCTTGTCTTTCATGATGTTAAGCACAGCAGTCGCAGAGATATTATCCCTCTTCATTTCCCTAAAAAAAATTCCCTACAATATTATCTTGTTACACATTCCGATGAGCAGTCATGTTTTAAAACTTCACTCAGCACACACCCAAGAAGGAGGGGGGAAAAACGATATTGAAGCAAAATAGTTAGAGGCGTTAAGACTTTTATACCTAGGAGACAAGTTTTAATCCTTCACTTCAAAAATTATAGTGTAACACTTAAAGTTTCAACAAATATATATCTTGGCTGTGCTGGTGAGCAAGTGTTGCACATGTCACTGCTGAACAAGATCCTCCCTCTATCGTCTTATCTTGCCTGTAAAATTGCAGTAATACAAAGAGCAGAATGATAGTAGGCACAAGACCAAGTTCCTCTTGCAATAGCGCTCTCTCTTCAGGAAACAAAGTATTAAGGAAAAAACATTTTAATGGTGAGCAAGAGTGTTACTGTACATCAGAAAGATGTTGAAGATGACAAAACGCTGAAACTACAGTATACTGCAGCATTTGGCTAAGGCCAAGCACAGTGCAATTTGGAGCAGCAAGGCAGAGGGGCAGAGTGCACTGGGAGCCAACGCATGAGGTGGAGAGACAGAGAGCAGGACAAGAGCAACAACAATGATGAGGCTTCAAGGAAAGGAAAGAAAATGCCATGGCTACCAGAAACAAAGGGACACTGTAGTAATTGCAATTATGGTATTATTCTGGAGCTCTTACCGCTTGTCTGTCACATCACAGATTTATTACACAGCTGTAAACAGTTACTTCATTTCTCTGTCTCGCATCCTTACCTGCACAACTGAAATAACAGCCTGCCTTTGTTTTAACTGGCTATTTTGTGGATAAATGTGTTAACGGTCAGTGGTTCAGATTCTACCACCAAGGCGGCAGTTGTGCTGTAGCAAGCCTATGCTTCTCCCCACAGCATTAACTGCAGCCCACAGTTTCCAAATTCTACCATTCTTCCCTTACCAGCAAATACTGGTGAACCTCACTGGCAAAGTGCATGTCCTCCCTAATTAACGGAGGATCTGCTCACTCAGTGAAAGCCTTTGGTTGCTAAGGGTTAGCTTTCTTCATTCACACAGAAGATTACTTGACATTGGGATCAGCAGAATTTCTGATAATCCTTTACATTTTTTTTTGATGGATGGGCCAATGCACAGGATGGGGCTGCTCAGGGATGAAGCAGAGTCACATAACAAAAGAAGGTTTTTGTGTAGGAGCTCTGCAGCAGCTGCAGCTAAAGGGAACCAAGCTTTGAACTTGATCTGTGTTTTAAATTTAGGTAGTGCTGTGTTGTAGACACAGAAAGAGTCTTCCGTGTCTTCGTTTAGGCATTTCAAATGAGTATTTTTTGACCCTGACATTTCTGCCTCTCCATTCTCCTTAAGTAAAATGGGAAAACTTCACTTCTCACAGAGCACCTTGAAAATAGATTTATTAATGATAAGAAATCTTGCAAGATACCACAGCAAAAAGCACTACAGAAAACCATTGTTATAACAAATGCTTTGTAGTCAGATCAGGGTTTGGATTACACTACATGGATAACACACCAGACCACTTTAAAACATAAAATCTTAAATTAATATCAATTTGGTTTTAATGCCATCCATCTTGCAATTCTGCACGAGACAAGTATCCATGGGAGAAATAATATGTGACCTCATAATTAAGAACAATTGTAATGTACACACGACAGAGCTTATGTAGGATCGTGTTTAAAGAGCAAGATAAAACACAAATTGATTGCATTAAGAGTGAGAAAAAGTTTGGGAAGACTTGTCCAAAATAAATAAGAAAGAAGACATTACTACAGTAGGAGAAGGAAGTACGCTCCAGAAGTAGGGGGTTTTATATACTATTGAAATCCAAAAAACAAGCTTTTCCTCTTTCTTAGCATCTTTAATTCTCTATTGAAGACAAGATCTTGGGCTAAATATATTACTACTGTAAGTCAGCATAGCAGCTGCTATGTTCTATAGTTAATCCCTTAATTCAGCAGTGTGTTTTCACTGAAGTTTGCTCTTTCAGAGTACCTATCTTCCAACAAGCAATGGAAGCCACCCGGCCACTTCAGGGGTGAGAAATCAAAAGTGTAAAAATTTTGACCTTTTTAGCAGAAAAGATAGTTTGTTGAAACACCAGAAAGATCTTTAATTCCTATGCAAAGAAACAGTGATATTTCTAAATGTGGAAAAGCTATCACCAAAAAGTAAATCTCTAGTTAGCTTTCACTTTGTTTCCATGCCGTATCATTAATCTCTTAGGAAATCCCAAATACCAATCAGATGTTTACCTCTTCCTAAACCTCTAGAGGAAGCAGAATTCCCATACCGCTGCCATCCATGTTCTGCCTGTAATATGGCTAAAAGGAACTTTGATTTCAAAGGTTTCCCATCAACTTCCACTTTCACAACACATTAATGACATGATGAAGTGAGAGACAATGGGCAAAAATACTTCAACTCATAGTATTTTATACATGAGAAATACTAAGAAAACATCACAATAAAGGGAATGATGAAGATATTTCAGTGACTTGCTTTACACAAGTATTACAGAGCAAGTATGCAGTTCCACTTAAGTTTTTTTTAATGTAGGACTCGTAATCAATCTGTCCATAATCCAGCAGACTTCTGACCTACCATCCAGTTAAGAAAACTCAGGTTCAAAGCAGGGCAACCAAATAAAATAGTAATAAAATAAATCAGAAATCCAATACCCTCTAAGTAACATGTTGGTGATGTTCAAACACAAGAAGTTGCCAAACAAAACTTATACAAGCAGTGATCCCTTGTCCCAAGGCCAAACGGTTGAGGGTGGTCATATCCACATTGCCAAACATAACTAATAATTTAAATTTAAAATGTAAGGACACAAAGAAATACTCGTCTTTGCAAAGTTATATGCAATGTTAAAGCAGATAAGCAATTATGATGTGAACTTTTTATTTTCTGTTTAAAATACAAGTGATATTTAGTCTTCCAAAGTATTGCTTTTTGTTGACCATGGCTTAGAATTACATTCATTAAAAGTATAAGCCACCCTCCTTTATGAGCAGAAGGATGTAGAGTTGCTAGGAAACAAAGTTAGGATCATAGTGTAAACTTCCCTGACAGCTGGAGGAAATACTTCATTAGAAGTCCAACTCAGGTATTCAAGGAACAGAATAAAAAGAGACAATGGAAGTGGGAGTCTTTTCCATATTTAGTTCCTCTACGTTAATAAGACAGATTGTGTAGGCAAATTCCTGCATGTTATGCTAAAAACTCACCTTTGAGGCAACAAGCTAATGATAAATATTAAAAAGAAAAGAGCTTCCTCCAGACCTCACTCCTCTAATCAACTAAATACCACTTACACCCCACACAAAGTCATAACTGCAACATTTGCAAACTAACAGCCAGTCTTCAGGTTGCAATTTGGGAGCTTATCAGCTGAAAGTGACTAAATAGAATCAGAATATGGGTACAATCATGGGATGGCTGGGACCAGACCTGGGAAAGGTATGTCTCGGAAATATCTCAGTCAATCAGAAGGACTGCTTACTATAGTTTTAAGCACTGATAGGATCTCATCTTTAACATTACACCCTTTAGTCACTGCTGTTCAGTTTGAATTAATCCAGAAAGGTGCAGACACATAGGAAACATCCCTTTATTAAGGAAATCATGTTATGAGACCATGAAAGTTCAGAAGCCATGTTATGCAAACAGCTACCATATGTATACACACACATGCATGTTTCTAAATCAATGATACTGGGTATAGGAGAATTTTCTAAATGAGGTTTCATCTCTGATCTACAGAGAGTAACTGTTCTCGTTCTGTAATTGTGCTGCCTCTAAAGAGTTCAGGTGGTTCATTTTGTATTGGAAGACTAAGACTTTTGCTCATTTAGCCATGAGAAGTAATGTGGAAAACAGACCACATACTAGGAGCAAAGCATATGGGATTATGAGACAGAATACCTGCTCTCAAATCCAACATAGCGCACCCAAGGTTATATTATAACTCAATCCTTATCAGACCTCTATGACCATTGAGCTGACTCACTTCATGAGTAGGTGCTCACCTGAGGTTTGCTGGCATGCTAATTCAAAGAGAACCACCCTCCTTCCTTCCTATTTTGCAGTTGATGAATATTTGGGATTTTTCCCCACCTGAAGAGAAAGGAAGTCCTCCTAGAGACAAGAGCAACCATTCTCACATCACTATCTTTCCATCTGTGGAAGAGCTGACTTCTGCAGCAGTGACTTATTTGAGATCAGAAGACTACAGTGTGTTGAAGGCATCCAAAAGATTTTGATTTCTGTATTCTTGTCCAATGTAGGAGGCACAGCTCCCTTGATCTGCTCCTTTGCTCTCCTCCATCATGGAGTTTCAGTTAAAGCTACACAGGAAGGCAAGGAAACTGGAGCATGATGTAGGCTAATCCAGGTACCTTCTCAAGGGTGTCCAAGGGCAGTTTGGCATCCAAGCCCATCCCAGCCCAGTGCAATCCTGCCCCGTGATGGTTCCAGAAGGGTACAGCTGAGTCATGTCAAATCTGATGTTAGGGGCAGTGGAGAGGGAGACACTGTCCTCCTTTCTGCTTCTTTCCAGTAACAGTCTTGGTAGCGGTTCTGTTTTCATCAACCTTACACTCAGACCATCAAATATCATACCAAATTAACATTATTTCCAGACTCTTCACAGTGATAAATAACCAAAAGGCAACACACAGGTGAAGTATGCCTTTTTTTCTAATCCATTTCAGTCATAAGGATCAACATTAATACCCACTGAGGGTGGATCATAAGACAGAGACTGGTGAAACACACTTAGTATCAGCAATGAAGAGAGCAAGCGCCAGCATCGCAGCTGGATAAGAGATCATCATCATCTCAAGTAGACTGTATAAATACTCAGTGTTCACTACAGAACACTAAGAAGCAGAACACATAGAAATATCTAACAAAAATATTCCATTCAGTGTTTTCCTCTGTGCCTCTCTCCACAAAAGCACATTATTTAACCCAGTGCAACATCATGTAGACAATGAAGTGCCCAGCACTTACTTCCTACAGGCAAAGAGACTTGGTTAAAACCATGGTTGGCAAAGTGGAACGGGTGTAGAAACTGAAACACAAAGGCCACATCTGGATTCCTTCCAAAGGATGTCCAAAAGCTACTTTCATATTTACAGATGTTTACACTAAATCTCTAGTCTGGGCAACAAATATTTTTAACAACAGAAATGCCTTACTCCAGAAACTTTACAGGACATAGCTAGTTATCAGTAAGTCTAAGAATACTGCTTCTGCATGTGACCTTTGCCTTGCTTTTATTCTTAGATCACCACTGCTATAACCCTACTAGTATTCTTCGCAAAAGCTGCCAACAGTTCAGTTAGTGTCTATGTACACTTTGCAGTATTGGTCTGCCCAAAAAAAGCTGAAATCTCCTCGGGCATCACTATAGTAAACATTCATCTTAGAGGACAGGATGTTTTGTCAATACCTTCGTGGTACATTCTTGACTGCACTGAAATCCAATACTGCCAAGTAAAATCTGTCACTTGAAAGGCTACATGACGTTTCGCAGCAGGGGCTTGGCAAGGCTCCCTTTTTGTTCCACAAAAAAATTTCCAAAGCTCCTGAAGTTTGTGAAGGTTCACAATTGATACACTGACCCCTCACAGCTGATGCATCACATGAGGTACAAAGGTCAGGTTTAAAACCAATGCAAATGAAGTTTGCTGGTGCCAGATCAAGGATTTGGATTTTGAGCAATATATTCAGAATATATTCAGGGTAGCTCTGCACAGCCCCAATTCACAAAACACTAAGTGTTTGAAGCCTGGCACGGAAATAAGTCAAAAGCTGAAAGGTATTCTAGCACATACGTAACAAAAAATAAAATTACTTTTCCATGGTTTTATATCTATGGTGATTTTCAAAAACAGATAAACATCAGCAGGCACGTGAACACAGGCAAAGGAGAAAGTTGAATACAGACTCCCTCCCCATTTTAATACTTGCTCCCTCATTTATCAAGATTATTTGTAAGACATCCAGATTTTTAACAACAGGAAAGCAGCAGGTCCCTCTGTGGGGATTTATGTGACAGATAACATCTGCAGAGGATCACGGGCCCAACATGGAGACTGAGGCTTCATCTTCCTCACTCCCATCCATTTCACTGCAAGATGCACGATGCCCCACGGCTGCTTTCCAGCAGGGAGAAGTATGGTAAATCCTGTGCCCTTTAAGGACACCTGCTGCCAAAATCAGGGACAAGACAGAGACTCAAGGGCTATGGAACCAACATCCAGACACTGCTGCCATGCTTGTTGATTCAAGGCACATAGCTACTTTTCATTTATCACTTTTAACCTTCTGCTTTTCTAAATAAATGCAAAAATCCTAAAACAAATCCTCATAGTTGCTACTTGCTGATCAAGATGTGTGAAAATCATTTAATATTTAAAAATTAAGAAAAAAAATTGCTAAAAAAATCAGTGCACAGAAAATGGAAAAAATGGAACTAGAGGATTCCTGCT
>NW_009649568.1:1498680-1510192 GCF_000708025.1 Charadrius vociferus
TGCTGTCCTAAGTCCTTTGTTATCCTGCAATATCTGAACGTGAATTGTGAAAGGAAGGTTTCCATTGATTATCCCTAGATGGCCTCTTCCTCAAACATCACTGTTTTGGATCTGAATACTAAGTCCTTCTTGTGAGCAATAGAAAAATCACTGTTGAGAGTGAAAGATTTTGGAAGAAATTATCTCATTTAGTTCTGAATTGCTGTCTGTAGCCCAGTAAAATTGGGGCAGACACATTTGCAGGTGTCAAGTCAGGCACTGTAACTCAATATGTACTTTGAATAAAATACCAGCAGGCTATTCTGAGACATTCACACAATGGCAGCTAAAAACTACACTTTTTTTTTCTAATATAAAATGAACCCAATCTAACTTGCTGGTCCACCAATGGCAGAGCTGTTTTGCTTGCAGTCTAACAGATCCTCTAGTGCAATTGCCTGTAGGATGTCAACTAACAAACTTTCATTCTAGAATTATAAACATTTTGCTGATGGCTGAGGAGAGCATGGATCAAGGCCACATAACTGACCGGAACTGCTTGGCCAATTACTGTTTGCCGTTTATATTTGCTTCATGCTTGAGGTATAAAGCTTAGGTTGTCCCTTCTCTACAAGCGTGCTCTGACCCGCCAAGATGAAATAACTTAGCAATTTTCAGGACTGCATTAACTACTGATTAGTTGGGTGCTAAGTCAATTAAGCATGCCTCATTTGCATTATCAGATATGGCTGGATACTCCATTTATTCATTAAGCAGAGTGCCAAGGTCATTATAGGTATTCTGAATGCAGTCTTCCATAGAAGGAGATAAACAATCTCATATCTTTGTTTAATATTTATCCATTTTGTATATCCACTTAAAAAAACCCAAACACATACAAAAACAAACTGGCATTCTCTATTTGCTTGCATACCAGACAATATCCTCAAACAGATGGTTCTCTTGCACTATCTTTTAAACTCTTCACATACTTTGTACTAGTATCAATATTATAAGTATTACTGGGGTTTGGCCTACACACATTTTTTCTAACTCTTCCAAAGGTCAAAACTGAGTTAGCTTTCATGCTAATAAATTCAATCCCTGCAAAGCACCACAGAGATAACAGACATTAGTGCTGTGTAGAGATCGAGGCACCCACACCACAACACACCTGGTACCCAGGGCATCCTTATGAGGTGGGGGGAGCGGGTGGTGGTGACCAGGGCACAGAGACAGCCTGAAGCTGAGGCCCTCCACATCTGAAGCACCTACTCTAGACTTTGGGCTGAGGGGTCTAAGATTTGTGCACATTTCCTTTGTAAGTCAGTAAAAATATTTCACTACCTCAGGAAACCATTTCAGCCTGAGCTGTTTTTTAAATTATTTTTATAATTTTTATAAAAACAAACATCCCCCTCAAATAAAAAAAACACAAAAAACACCCCAAAAAACAACCCACCAGCCAAAAGTTTTCCCCTGGGTATAAATTCACACTAGATTTTTAGTAAAACACCACAAATAATAAATAAACCTAACACAACAGTGCCCCCCCCAAAAAACCCAACCCCCCAAAACAGACTTCTCTTTTCTTTAAAAGAAGTTTGCCAATTCCTACCCTGAGCCAGTTTAAACACCACAAAAGGTGCTCAAACCTTAGACTTTGTGTTTCCTAGTTCACAGCAAAATCTCTCTTCGAAGCTTGACTTTGAAGTTTCCTAATAAAGCTGCTAAAACATGCTTGAAGAGCTATCACAGTTTTACTAAACTTCAGTACGTCTGAAGCTCCAAAAGGAACCAGGACTTCCTCCACAACGAACTTCTTTCTATGAAGCAACTTGGAAGCAGTTAACAGTACAATCTGGTGTAGCTGCTTCAGGGACTGGTGTAAAAATTCCTCCCTTCTCTGTCCACTGTCACCCATCCTTCCTACAAAGCCTTTGCAAATGCATACATATTCTTCACGTCCCATGAAAAAGCTGACACAAAATTGGGACTTCTCCAGACGGGACTCAGAAAGCATCTCTTTTCCTTTCCCATGGTCTATAATGAAACTAAGTCTACTTGGATGGACCTAATTAAGTTTATGTGAAATTTAATTTGCCATAATGCAAACAATAGCTAATATAACCCTTATGTAAAAGGAAAAGAGTGTTTGAGGATGGTTTAATAGAATCTGGGGACCAAAGCACTTCTAACACCATCAGCTTAAGTGGCACAGGAAGCATGGAAGTGGTTTGGAAGACAAATCAAGATCTGCGAACAAGATCCTCATTAGTAACCTCTGTCTACCTCTTCATTAACTGTTTATTAATAAATTTATGGAAGTTTATGGACTTCCAGACCCATGACCATCAGTGATTTCATATACCAACATGGGTCTCCTCAGCCAAAGCTTTTGATATTTGATGAGGCTGATGTTGGAAGAAACGTTGTAACAATTCCTTCGCCAATTCAACAGGAGATTAAATAAACAACAGAATAAAGTGTATGTAATTATAAAAGTTGAAAATCATTCAGAAATAAAGCATGATAGCAAACCGAAGTTATTCGTGCAGCCACAAGACTCTAACAGTGGAGCAACAGATCTATCTATATCCTATATCCTTGTCATATTTGAATATTTTGCAGCTAGAATTTAATGTTTATATGTAAAGAAAAGATTAAAAAAAAAAGTTGTATCTCTTCCACACATATGGAACTTAGATCAGAGAAAGCTGTTATAGCCTGATAATTTTCAGAGATGACCTACTCTTCAGCAATACTCTCACTTGGTATTTCAGTTAGAGGCATTACCAAGACAGAAACAGATTGAGAGTTGATTCAAGATCTTCTCTGTAATTGCAGTAATTATTTTTTATCGTCTGAGCCAGTTTATCCATATAATGGCGTATGGGCTTAGTATTTAACCAGAATTTTGGACAACTAGGTTATAGGTTTGGGCTACAAGCTGACACAACAGAGGGGGGAAAAAAAAAAAAAATATAGAAGCCAGAGAGAAACAAAAAGGCAGAACATCTCATGAATTATGTCAGTCTCTAAACTTTCCCAAGACAGGAGAGGTGATAGGACCCACACTGTTTCACTGTTTTATCAGCTCACTCTGTTCATTCGGAAGTCAGGTAGACTGACAGCTTGACACCAGATATTCTCCAGGAGGGCAAAGCCAGTTGACAAAAAAGTCATAGTCTCATCTGTCTTTCACTGCTTCTCAGCTGCCCTTGTGTCAGTGCTTTATCTGGCTGCAGTTGCAGCTGTTAGATTTTTGTGATTTATAGGTACAGCATCTCCTCATGAATTAGAGACAAAGTGACATCCAGCTCGTGATTTCTGTAATTTTTTGTGCTGTCTCATAGTAAGACAAATCTCTCTCCTATGAGAGAATACCAGAAATATTTTTTAAAAAAAAAAAGACTTTAAAAAAAAGAGAAGCAAATTCAAAGCCAGGCATACTAAGATCAGATGCATGCAGATATAAAGAGTAAATTCACATTAACATTGGGCTGAGCTATGCCTCTATGTTCCTATGTGATCAGTGAAGTGTACAGAGGGCAATTCAGGACGCCCCAGGAGCATAGCTCTCTCCATGGACCACAGAGAGCTATAGCTCTTCATTCCAGGCTTCTAATTTAGTTAAAGGTGGACTCTCAGGTATTCACGCCATCCACGTTATAAAATGAGGTCATTTACATTTATCTGCTATTCACCCAGTATGCACCTAGCAGGCTTGAAGAACAAAATTCAGTCCTGGCGCAAACAGAATGAATGTTAATTGAGGTCAGTAAGACATTCATTTGCTTACCGCAAGGCTGCCTTCCATTCCATGAGTGTGAGGACATCATGCTGTTAAGCTCAGAAAATCCTTATCTCCTGTGTTCTCCTTAAATGCTTTTGCCACACACCTCTTCCCGTACTCAAGTGGTATGTCTCCTTTACTATTTCCAAGCTTGTGGAAAGGGGACTGCTGAAGGTCTAAGACTATTCTGAGTTGTATCTTTATACTTGGGAAAGTTTTTGCACAAGCTCTACTCCCTGAATGCCAGTCTTATCTGACTTTGTTGACATAACTAATGTTATGTCAACTTTAGTTATGATGTTGGGAACAGCAACTTCTACCCGAGGCCTCACCTATCAACTTCCATGACACTAACATTTACTTCTCCTAGGCATCAAGGTACATCTTATCACAGAATACAGAGGAAAAAAAAAAGAGTAAGAATTTGGATTATATTACACTTTCTGAATTCTCACAGCAGTTGTAGCATTTCATCCTGGTGTTTTACCCTCACTGAAACATGCCTCAGAAAATGCAAGTGAAAGTGTACAGAAATCCACTATAATGAAACAGACAATTGAACTCTTATGCCTATGCCTCGGGATTCAAAATAGAAGGGAGCTGTGTCATTCCACCATACACTGAATTAGGAAGATGAGAATAGATACCGACTAAAGCTCAATCTATGTAGTTTAACCAAAAGATGGATGAAGGCAGTAGATTTGATTGTATTGCCTGTCTACCTGAGGGGAAAAAAGCCTGGCAATAAAGGACTTTCTAATCTACTTTCCAAGGGCTAAAAATCAAAGGCAACAAATTCACATTACAGTGAAGGTGCTGACTTTAAAAAGCAAAGATAATTAATTAGCAAGACATCTGGTTTAGGGACATAGCTTTCACTCTGGAACAATTTTAAGCCAACATGAAACATCCCATAGAAGGCAAGCCTGTTGCAGGAATCACCTGACAAGTCTTTGCAGCTTATTCAAGGCAGGAAGGTAAACATGTTACTTGTTTTAAATATCTACACTTAATAAAAAAAATAGAAAAAAGCTATAAAGACTTTAGCATGAAACAAAGCCAGGTCTTTCTATCCTCAATATTCAACTTTAATTAAAAAAAACCAAACACACACACCACAAAAAAACAAACCCCAAAACCCACATAACTAAAAAAACAGCCTTCTCCTCCATCCGTGTTATCACCTTTTCTTGGGACTGTTCACCAAAGCATCCATATGAAGCAATATTGTTTCTGTTCTCCAAAGACAAGATTCACTTTGCTCTTTTTCAAATACTCTTACCCCCAGGACTACTCTTTCAAGGTATGGCAGCCAAAGAAGAGACTGATGAAGCTTCCCCCAAAACACTTGCTGTCAAGTGTTACATCTATTTCTTTTTTTTTTTCTTTTTTTTTTTTTAATTAAAGACACCACCACCATCAGATTATAATGAAAGAAAGATAGAATTTTAGTTTAGAGCACAGCACACCTCAGGTAATGCCTGGATCCTCACCTCTAAGGTTCCACTGGAAGCATAGCCCTCTTTCACCAAGGACTACGCTATCCCAAATTACCTTCTAATCCTGCTGAAGGATCATGCACACTTTACCCCACAGGAATATTCTGTAATTGTCTCTAGCCTCAGATGACTCAGCACCAAGTTTTTTTTGGTTCCAATGAAAATCACTATCCAATCAGTCAATGCCAATCAAAGCACATCTGGGTCCATGTCTACTGGACTTCCATAATCAGACTGTCAAAAGCAGCTGGCATTTTTGGTCCTAGGAGCTGCAAGATATATTTTCTCAATTAACTGCTTTTTACCACCAGTGAGCTCTTTGCGAAAATACCAGATGAGTCCCTTAGTATCTGCTTTTTTTCCTAATTCTATACAAGCTGTCCAGTAAAATCCAACTTGTATTTTATAAAAAAAATAAAATAACTGAATTAACTGAGAAGAAAACGCCAGACTTTGCCCAGCAATTGCTATATAAAGTACTAGCATTAGCAACAGACCACAAGGCATACAATGTCCAATCTTGAGAAGAGGAAAAAAGGAAAAAAAAAAAACAAAACAAGAGAGAAGTGGAGAATTAGAAGGTGGCTGGTTTTAGCAGCGTGGTAGCACTGACAAAGCTGTAGATGTGAACTGATCGTAAGATGTCAACAGAGCACTAATATTCTCCTGTTATGTACCACTAGCAAGATTCAGTAACAGCCTAGTTGTGGGGGAGGAAAAGAGAGAGAAAAGTGAAAGACAACAGCAAAATAAAATGTTACATAAGGACAAAGCATTATTAAACCAGATACAGGTGGGAATACAGCTTCAGCTGGCTCCCCGCCCAGCCCACAAAAGCATGCTGTTTCTGGAGGACAGACACCTGGCAGATTTAAAGTCCACAAGCACATGATGTTGAGCAAAAGTGGCTTGATTTAGCATCTGCCTCGAGTGCAAGCATCCCCCAAGACTCACAGGGCAAGATGCAGCTACCCAGCATTTTAGGATAATTTCCATCCCACACAAGTTCTTTCCAAATTGAACAGAATACAGAAGCAAACCCACTGCATTTTCCCTAAAAGGTACTGAAGTTAGTTCAACAATTTGCATTAACACATCAAGGGGAGGGGTGGGGGAAGACATCCCCAAAACTCCTCACCCTCCTCTTCCTGGCAGAAGAAGCAGGAAATCAGGCTTTCAAGTACCAGGGATTGTAAAAAAACCTCAAATTTCAAAGCCAGAGGTAATTTTAGGGATATACAAGATCAGCAATTCTATAAGCTGCAAAGCTAAAACAAAACAAAGCCACACAATCAATAACTTCAGAACCCTTAAAAAGAATAAAGCACATTTTCTTCAACTATCATTCCACAGATTGTACACTTGACTGCACCACTGTGCAAGATAAAGCAGGCACCACAAGTTGCAGAGCTGCATCAGTAGGATTAACTGAGGTTAATTAACAGTGTTTTGTTAAATGAGGTAACTGTACTGAATTAAGCATACATCCCATATGACCATAATCATAAAAACTTCCATTTTAAGTTCCAAGTCCAGGAGATGCTGCAGTTACACCTGTGAGAGTCTGCACATCACAATTTGAAGCAACTTTAAGAGAGAAATGCCTATCTGTACCTCCTCCTATCTGTGGTGAAAGTATATCTCAGCACCCAGTCTGTATTTCAATTAACTGGGGGAAGCTTGCAAAAAATCTGCAGTAGCTCAAACTTTATTCATGTTGTACTGCTTATATATGATGAGTGATCTTTGCTTTACTAAGCTAAAAAAGGAAAAATATTTTCTAATATAAAGCTGCCACTCTCCATAAACCTGTTGTTGTATAAAACCTGAATTTTTTAAGCTGAAAGCAAATATGGAAGGTTTAGCAGGCTCTATGCTACAATAAGATGATAAGGATCTTAAAGTTGCTAGGTTTGAGATGTAATTCTTCGCATGATGGATAGATTTTGAAGGGACCCATGGAAGAGGACTATGGTTTGTTTAAGCAAACAAAAAGAAAATATCTAGTTACTCAAAAGATTACAGATGAAAGAAAGGGCTTCTGCTTTAAAAAGAAGTAATTACATTTTCTCTTGAAGAAAATGTATGTTAAGAGTGAGCTGACATTCAAAGACCATTGATAATTTTTCATCATAAAGATGGATCTTCCCGAGGCCAGTAGAAAGAAACAGATCCGTCAACACACAAAAAAATAAGCTTTTGTCTGAAAGAAAAGGCTGGATCCAAAACATTAACTGAGCAATGACCTAATTCTCCCTCCAAAAAAGCTCCAAACTCCCTCCTCCTCCTCCTCCAGAGAGGGCAACACTGAGCCTGAAGCATATGCAGTACTTTACCATATTCAGCTAAACAAAAAGATTCCTACTAACCTCAGCACAAAGCCCCTCAACGGGAAAATCAGGCTCCAACCATTAAGTAATATACTACCAAAAGCATTTTAACTGTGTTCAATCCTACTATGTATTATTTTATGTTATTTTTGAACTGTTGATTTGATAAAGTGATTTTCTACTACTGGTCCCAACGGAGTCCTGTCCCCAGGATTCAGGTCACTGAAGATCGAGGTTCTAAGTTTAGGTACTCCAAAATAGAACGAGAGTTCTCCACTTTCAGCCAGGGTCAGGGATCACAGAATGCAGGGCACCACTTTCCTCCCTTTTCTCTCCTCGGAAAGAAGAGAATAATGAGAAACAGCTTATAACTGACAGCTGTCCGAGCGTTGACAGTTGGCCTGTACTTAGGACAACACAGTCTTAATCAATTGTATTTGCTTATTAAACTGTAAGTTTAATTCTCTGGGAAAGTAATCAATGTTTCCATAGGTAATTGCACTATTTATATTTAAAACCACTTATCTTCTTGGAAGCAATCTCCCAACTTAATTTTATCCACAGAATCTCCTTTTTTTTTTTTTTTTAATTTCTCCCCTCCTCACTTTATTATATATTCACACTGATTTTGCTCTTCATTCTCCAGGCCTTTCACTAATGTATCTGCTTTACTGTAAAATGCCAGAACATGCACCAGGGTGTTTATGATGACCCCAGATGGCTGTTGCCACGGTTTGGCCTCAGCCAACAACAAAGAACCACGCAGCCGCTCGCGCAACTCCCACAGCCGTGGGAAAAAGAAATCGTCAGGGCAAAACTCGTGGGTTAAAAGAATGCAATTTTTGGTGAGAAAATAGGAAAAACTGTGTCTCTTTCTAACGTGAAGAGCACAGTGACTGTATGAGAAGAGTTTCCACACAGCTACTCCTCTGGCCGCTGTGCCCTTGCAAGCTGACCCATGCTTCCAGCCTCAGTTTTTGTCCCCTCAAATAGTTTTTGAGCCCTGCCTAGGGCTCAAACCTCTGGGTCAAAGCCCTGGTCTCAGTCACTCAGAGGTTTTATCTGCTCACTGCTCCCTACTACCTCTGCAACATTCTGCCTGATCCAGGTGACCCCACCAGCCTGCCCTCGTTTGCCCTGGGTCTTGTTCTTGGCACCAGCAGCCAGGATCTTAACTGGAAACCATTAAGCAGTTATGAGAAGTTACCCATTGTTCTCGAATTTCTACTGACGAGACAGATGCTTACTGTAAAAAGCTTTACCCTGTACACAGCCTGGGAAGACCAAGAAAGTAGCAGCACCTGAAACATTATGAAGTGCCATCAACATTTTAACACAAAATGCAAAAATAATCTTGGTGAAGCTAGTATTACAAATGTGGGGGTTTTGAGAAAAAAAAAAAAAAATGAAGTGCTGTTTTGTTAGTGTTATGCTAAAAACCTCAGTAACAAGTCATTCTTAAAAAGGATGAAGTGTTAGAAGTACAAATAGGCCCCATACCTCCTTGCCCAGCTCCTCCAGTCAGCTGCAGACCTGAACGTACTTTTTTTTATCTTGACAAAACATCCACTGGAGATTCTGCAGAAGAGTACAGAGCTATAAGGTTATTTCTCCTGAGAAAACTATCAGCCTCCCCAGATGTCAAGAAGCATATGAATTTCCTCCTAGTCCAGTAACACTTGCAAGCTGCAAATTTAGGGTTTTTTCAGTACATATCCTGAAGAAGATGTAGTCATATTCATTCACAGGAACAATTGTGTGTGGTGGGAAGGAGAAAGCAGCACATATGGACATCTATTAACCTCCTGATTCAGTGTCACAGGAACAAAAACAGCAA
This sequence comes from Charadrius vociferus, assembly GCF_000708025.1. Taxonomy (NCBI): domain Eukaryota; kingdom Metazoa; phylum Chordata; class Aves; order Charadriiformes; family Charadriidae; genus Charadrius; species Charadrius vociferus. The sequence goes on from NW_009649568.1 coordinate 1,508,122, forward strand.
AATTGAGATAGTTTTTAACTAAATTTGTACACATGCCTCAGTCTAGGAATAAGCAATAATAAAATAAAGAAATAGCAATTTGGGGACTGCAAACATCTTTGAGTTAAATTTTTTCCTCAAACATGGTATCAGAGGTTGTCATTATCACATTTTGTTATTGTGGGGAAGATTCCCTCCTTCACCACGCTGTACCATAAGAAAAATAAAATCAGAACAAGTGAAATCTTTGGGTCAAGGGAAGGAAGATGGACAGTGCCCTTTCCCCCCCCGCACACACTTTGCTGCTGGGTTCTGCAGCAGATCTTGCAAGTCCAGGGATTTCCAACCTAACCACCACCTCCCACTACAACAAAGGGACTCAACCAAGCACTATATCAAGGCCAACTTCCTCTACACTGTTGGTCATGGTTCAGAACAGAAGTGAGTTTAGTTCAGGCTTTTAAGTCACACAGCAAGATGTCCTGCCATGCCTGTATTTTATAGCCTTGTGCAAAAATCTTTCTCTGCTCCTGGTTCACAGTCCCAGGATACCATGGCAATGAAATACACACTTGATGTTGCATTTTGAGGTAATTTAAATAAATGAGAATTACAATGAAGAGCAGACAAAGCGGGAATAGGAGTTTTCAGAATGTGTTTAGTTTAAGCATACCTACGGATTTAGCTGCCCACTGAGTTCAATTCAGATTTCTTGCTTTAGTTTTCACTTTTTCAGTGACGTGCAGCAGTGTTCCAGTATCTGAAGGGTGTCTACAAGAAAGTTGGAGAGGGACTTTTTACAAGGGCATGTAATGATAGGATGAGGGGTAATGGCTTCAAACTGGAAGAGGGGGGATTTAGATTGGGGATTAGGAAGAAATTTTTCACTATGACAGGGGTGAAGCACTGGAATAAATTGCCCAGAGAAGTTGTGGAGGCCCCATCCCTGGCAGCGTTCAAGTCCAGGTTGGATGGGGCTTTGAGCAACCTAGTCTAGTGGGAGGTGTCCCTGCCCATGGCAGGGGGTTGGAAGAGGCTGATCTTTAAGGTCCCTTCCAACCTAAACCATTCTATGATTCTATATTGACCAAAGAAAATTTCAAATCAGAGGCAACCAGTGTGCCCTTTAAATGACACTGAATCAAGAAACATGAACACAACGTGAATCATTTAAACACAGATATTCTATCTTTGACAATTTTTACTTCACTGAAGAAAACTCTTCATTAGTTTGTTCTCTGAACCAAGAGTACCATCTTCAAACATTTTCTTGTAAGGTTAAAATGGGAAAATCCCTCTGTGATAGTTTTCCCTTCCTTTTTCCCCTCACAATACTTAGGACATTTTTTCCTAAGAGAAAAATTCCTGAAGTGGCTTGTTCAAAGATGTTCCATAGATCCCTGGCAGGAAGTTTTATTTGCAATGAGAGTCTCACATGGACATCAGTTGGGACAACTTCATCCTTAGAGCAGTCCTATATGAACCTTCAGCTAAAATATTTCAAAACAACCTTCACAGCAGTAGTCAGTTGACAATTTTAATCTAGAGAAGAGAATAATTGCTCTAATAAATATCCTGTCCCAAATACAGTCACAAAAAGCAGACAAGGAGTGACATTTCCAGGAGGTGTATGCCTCTTCTCTGTGATGCAGTGGTACCACACACACAGCAGCCAACATGGCCCAGGAAGAATGGAAGGTGGAGAAATTGCGGTATGTAAACCCTTGCAAAATTGAAGGTGCAGTGCACAAGTCTCCATGAGAAGGGAATCAGTGGCTTCACAGAACTAAAGCGTTTCCTTCCAGTCCTCCCATATCAGCCAGCAGATTGCCACTGAAGCTCTGAAAGCCACTGACTGCCCTGAACATATCTTTTTGATAGAGCTGGAAAAGTCTTGATAGAGGACACATCATCTTTAACTTGATTTGAGCAAAAAAAAATTAAAATAATCCAGAGGCGTCCCTATAAAGGAGCAGAAAAGGTGCTGAAAAACATTGCTTTGTACCATTCACTGACATACCATAAAACCCAACTTCTGATATTTCTATTTTCCATGAATCAGAAGAGCATTTCACTGGCATTAGAAGCGTGA
>NW_009649568.1:1510229-1536509 GCF_000708025.1 Charadrius vociferus
TCAATGACATTTCCTTCTCTCCCCAGTGTATCAACCTAACCTGAACCAATGTTTTCTAAAATATCAACTGTATGCTTTCATAATAGCTAAGTGTCTTGGGTTGTAACTTGAGCTCATGAAATAAAGTTTACTCAAGTAAGGATAGCAAGGTAGACTCAGCATGCAAAATCTGCATAGAAAATTAATCTGTGTATAACTATTTTTTAAAAAAATTTATTAGATTAATGCAGACCTTTCTGTGTTCTTTTAGTGAACCCATATCCTATATTCCTAGAAAATATGACATCCAACACAATTTAAGGTCAGAATATGTATCTGCTGTCATCATTATGCTCTGGAAGCCCTCCCTTCAACCTCCAACACCACAGCTAATACAGCAGCCTGTACAGATGCAGTTTCTGAGCAATGTTACATTAAGGGTATTTTTTCCAGAGTCAAATTCCAATCATTAGCTGAATCCAGCAGATACACATTTTTATCATATTTTCTGGTAAAATTGTACATCTCTTCGATAAAGTCTCAATACAGAGGCAGGTAGATGTGATATAATGTAAAAAGGAAATTTACAAGAGTAAAAGGTAATTTTATGCTCAAAGACAAAACTTGCCCTGGTAAATAGTTTCATGCTTATGAATTTTCTCAAACTGGAATATGACAGAATTAAGCTAACTTTTGGTGCCACAGAATACAAGTCGAGCATCCAGGTCATTCCTTCCACCTCAGCACTCCAGGTCCAGTTTTAGTAGTTATGAAGTTCAGGATGTCAAATAAAAACAAAACTTTAGTTATGCAGATAAAATAAATCCATAGATTTATTTTACCCTGATTGTGGTATCTCCATTCTAAAGTGAAAAACAATAGAACTTTTGTTAGGAAATCATCAAGAATAAATCCAAGCCCCACAGGCTGGTTTATAGAAGAGATTTTCCTATTTCATATGACACAGTATTGATTCTATCTGGTTGCATGGGATACTTCACAATAAATCAAAATACTTAGAAGGCCCTTACTATTCTTTAAAGAACAAAAATGTGGTTTGCATATAACCAGAATAATCCTTCACATAAAAACCTGCTCTCTATACACAGTCCATAATAACGCCCACAAGAATTTTCAATAATTAAATTTTTTTTAGGTTATTTTGGGGAGTTATGGTTTTATGGGTTGTTTGGGTTTGCTTTTGAAATAAAAAAATTTAACACATAGGACCAATCTAGGAAGTTCCTTGAATCAGAAAACTTGTACCTGCTTTTAAGGAGATGACAAAACAAAACTGAAAGATTAGTCTTGTACAGTTGAGAGAATTGCTACATTAAACCTTAATTTTGATTTTGCTGAAAAAAATTCTTGACATTTTCATTAATTTTGGACACCTTATGAATATGTTAAGTTTATTAATGTAACATCATTATTTGGTGACCATGGCAACTAGAATTCACTAACGAGAAAAATTAAAAGTTACTTTATTACCAGATTTTTAACTTCATATTCATAATTTACACAAAAGAATGCTGAATACACCTTCTGGGAAGGACACACTTCATATGAAGGATACATTAAGATAGATTAATATTCACAAAGTTTTGGGTACTGTACTAAGGATCAAATGTGAAAGGGAGTTCAAATTCTGATTTACTCCAAATGACAAGCACACAAGCCCCTGTAGGGTCTACATTTGCTCACCAGTACCATGAACAGTCATGCTGTGGGATATCACTGCAAAGGCTCCCTACTTTTTAGGTAGGGAGCATGTATCAGAACAGCTATGAAGAGGGGCCCAATATACATCAGCTACTTGTGCGTGGCCATGGTGACCTGCAGAAACATTTTGAGCTGAGGAATTGCTAAGCTTGATGCTGTGGAGACTGTTAATGCCCCATAAATTACAGGGGAGTCACGCACATGGAGCTTTTTCCATTTTCCTGTGTTTCAGGACCTTTTGCAATTGGAACCCCTTCACTTGAGGCAGCCTTTTCCCCCCCCACTAGTGGAAGTCATATTGATAACCAGAATTGTTTGAGGCCATGCCAGGCACGTTTCAAAGCAGCCAGAAAGTTAACTTTAAAAAGCACTTATTGTTGGTTCCCCCTGCCTTGTCCTGTCATAAGGATATTGCAGTATGGCTAGCAAAACCCTTCACCAGGATGATGCACTCCCACTATATAGAAACCACTATATATGAAGCATTGTATAATCATATTTTGTGCACCGTAAGAAGTCTTATTACAGATTGCCCCTGTGCAACGGAATAATATTGAAACATGATTTTGCAGAATATTCAATACCTTAAAGATACAACTGTTTCCACCAATGTATTACAGTTTTAACTTCACTTAAGGGATCTAGAATAGTGCAAAAATCAGTCCCCCATGAAATTAGGCTGTATATTTTGTAAGGGAAAGGAGAAAAAAAAACCCAACAGCATGGAACTCTGATATAAAACATTTTGTGCACAAGGGAATTCAGTTTCCTTAGAACTTAAAAGAAAGAAGTGAAAGCTTGAGGGTTCCCTCCACTCTGCTACCAACATCCTTTTATAAAACTGATAACCTGTAAAGGCCTTCTAAAAAGAGGAGGCCCATAAACACAACTGTTATCTGTGCCTTCAACAGAGCGACTGTGGGGTAAGCTAATCTCATGTGCTATATTTATCCGCACAGTAGCAAACATGACGATTTTCTCTTTTGAAAATGGGAAGAATTCCCTCTGTGCTTCAGCAGCCTGCCAGCAAGAGGCAAAAAGGTAGCACAGCATCCTGCAGAAAGCCAGCAGGAGCACAGAGCTCCAAAACCTGGTCGTTAGCTCCTGTGAGCCCGTCTTCCTCACAAAAGAATAGCAATCCATTTTGTTTTGCCTCCACTTGAGGTAAAAACCTGTGAAGTCAGCAGAAACGAGACAGCGACCACAGTTCTCAGGAGACAAGTTTCCTCCTTTGATGCCTTTCTATATTCCAGAGTGAAACAGTATCTTAAGAAAGACATGGGAACCCACCTGTTGAAGTTGAGCCAGAAGGTCCTGAGGGCAGCTTGTTTAGGAGCCAGGATGAGACCACCCACAGTTACTTATCTCAAAAGCAAACAATGATAGGATGGCACTCTGAATTTTAACAGTTTTTCCCCTCTCCTGAATTGCCCTGTCTCGTGTGTTACCTTGCAAAGAAGTCTTACATCTAAAAACCTATGGTATTGTACCAGGAGACTGCAGATTGAGGTAATTAGATTCCAGTGTAGGTGCACAGAGACAACAAAGAACTGCACAATCTTTCAGGCAAACGAAGATGACAGGATGCTGAAGAGAGCTACAATGAACAGCCGCCTCTTTTCAAATGCTATAGCACAAATAAAGAAAACCAAAGCATATTAAGCAGCAGAAAAGAAAAACAGCACTTTGTTCCTTACCCAGCTTTCACCAGGTGGATACAATTCAACTTGCTTTTCCATCTTGCTCTGACAGACTGATGTAGTTTCTAGGTCAGATACTGAAATTAACGTTTCCAAAGCAACTACCTGACCATTCTCCTGGCATCCTCAAGCTCCCAAGTGTATCTCAGGAATGTTCAAACATTTCTCTGTTTGGGAGTAGGTAGAAAGGGAGCCCCACCTCCAACAGACAAACAGTGGCAGTGAGGAAGATGATGGGACAAAGATTTGGAAAAAACAGAGCTGGAAGATGAGGGAAGAGGAATAGGGAGGATCTCTGCAGGAGAAAGCAATGCAGTGGTACAATGAATACCTGGGAATGGAGCAGTAAGGAAACAGGACCAAAGTTCCACTGGCAGGCAAAGACTGAAAGATCCTGGTTTGGCAGGAAACAGGGGATGGTATGGATTTGAAACAGGATATGCTGGAGTTCGAAGTGAAAACAGAGGAGGAAAAAAGCACTGCCACAGGGTGAGAGCTGAGCAAGATGCTCAGGGTTCCTCGCATGAGGGGTAGCAGTGGGACACAGCCCCATCCCCCAGGAAGGGCCCTTTTGTGGGGGAGGAGGAAAGACACAGAGGCAACTCTGGGTGAAAAGGGAGCACACAGGCACTGTGAGCTGCTACTGCCTGTGTGACCTCGGGACAAGCACTGAGCAGTGCAGCAGGCACTACAGGGGTGTCATGGGTGTGACACTTTGTCTTATGTTAAAATGATCGCACATCTATGGCTGATCTGCTGCACTGCAGATGCTGGCTGTGGCACCCAGGGACAGTGCAGACCTGAAGTCATCTGCTTGTCCACAGGACAGCAAATTTTGTTCAAATCGTCACTTACAAACACATGAAATTTGCTGCTGTTCAGGCTGAGCACATCAACATACAGCCTCTGCTTCTTACCTGCTTTCTTCCATATTTCATACTTCCCTCCCTTCCCTTCTTTTCCTAATGCTGCTCCCTTTTCCTGAACTCACTAAATCCATACGTTATATTTGTGCAGTCTGGCCACCCATAATTGAGCCTTGCTCAGTTTTGGTTGGTACAATAACAATAAAAAAACTACACTACTGTTTGAAGGGGAGGGATTCAAGCTCAGTGATGTGAAAATACAGCAGTATAACACAGTCTTTGCTGGAAAGTGAGATATGAGAAAAGAAGAAAAAGAAGAATAACACCGACATTGTTCCTATTGTACCAAGGCGTTTCCCAAACTCTCGCAGACCTAGTGCTGAATCATTTCAATATGCAGCACGGTTACTGGAGATAACCCTGATCATATGCATTGACACGTTACACAGCACTCACAATCTCCAAACAGCTGTCCTAATGCAAATTCATTTGTCAGTCCGGCCTGCAACTTTTCAAATTCTTATAGAGCGCTGAGAGGAAAGTGTTCAGTGTCTCTTAATGGGCCACAAAGTAGATTGCTCATCAATATTTTTAGTACAGTGGTTTGTTAAACACTTTGGTTTTGTTAAATTAAGAGATGCTTTTATTGCTGCCATGAAAAAACCCAGCAGCGCAGCCACTGGAGTCAGGCAAAACTGAAGTGGGGCCTTGGAAATGGGCAATTCTGCCAATCCGTGTCAAGTAACTGAAGAAGCAACAGGACCTATTTGCAAACTTAGTACTCAGTATATGAAACTCAATTCTTGTAATGCAAAGTCAGAATAGCCGGCATTCGGTAAAGATTAAGTAGTTAACAGCCCTTATCTCTTAATAGACCAGTGAAATGATGGGATCTCAATATCATTTCTTTTTATCATGAAGCAGTCACTCAAAGATCTGTAGAACTAACTGCTATCAGCTTGTCAGCTAAACAAGGTCTTGTGAAAGACCGCCTTTTAGCTTGTTTTTACTTACATGGAGGAGATATACACACAAAATCAGATCAAACATAAGGGGTCCCCGGCCTCATAGCCTGCCACCATTACGGGCCATCAGCAATTGCTTAGGGAAGGGTACCAAGCCAGGGCATGCCTGCGCCCATGCATCTGCAGAACAGGCACAGCTGATGTTTGCTGCAAAGACCTTCTGAACAAGTGATAGCGGTTTTTTTGCATTGTATAATCCTTGATAGTCCCTCCCCCTTACCACCATGAATTCCTTCAGCTTTGAGTTTCTATAGTTTCCCATGACAAGGAGTCAATGCAGCTTAGTGGGCAGCCATCCTCAGTGCCACTCAAGTACCTCTTCTACCAGCATTAATGTGAGAAGGACTTGAAGGTTTTCAATGCTTCTCAGAAGCCAGATTATCCCTTCAGATGAAAGGCTCTTTCTAAAGTTCTGTTTTGCAGCTATTGCCACACAATCTCTGTTTCACAGTTCTTAAAGGCACATGCGCTTCGCTGCTACAGAAACTCTGGGCCTTGCAAAAATGTTCAAAGTACAAACGTCCACATATCTCCCTTCTGACTTCCAACCTCGGTCTGCTGGACTTAACCCCCCCCAACAACCTCATCCCAAATCTTGTCACCACAGACAAGTCAAAAATCTATGCAGCACCGCAAACACCACCATTACACATGCAAGAGCCACATCATAGGCAACAGCAACACTCACCACTAAAGAATGACAGGGTAAAAGATCTCTCCAGTGCTCTTCTCCGTGAGATCCACAGGAAACACCGTGTCAGATATAATTTAATTTCCTTGGTTTTGTGGTGCTGCTGTTTTCTTCCTGAGACATTAGGTATTCACTAGTGACAACTGCTTTAGGACCTAAAGAATGAAAAGTTCTTTTGTGTGATTGAGGGAGAGGTGGGGGGGGTGCTAAAATAAGCAAGCGTTTGGTGGTGTTTGCATTTCTGTGAGGAGTCTTGGCATCTTAGTAAAGTACCCAGGTGCTTTACAGGCAAAGCATAACATGTCCGTGTATTTAAAAAACCTGTGAACCATCTACTACAGGCAACATAAGGGAACTATTTCAGCTCAGTAGAGCCACACCATGCGCAGTGTGTTCATCAGCTTTGAGAGTTATATTGCAGCTTACCCATTTTATGGAATAAATTACATAACTAAATACCTTCCATGCTCCTCTGAGACAGCTCTACTACTGCTTAGAAAATCTAGTGATACTACTCTAGTAAAAGCCTGCTTTCTAACAGGTTAAAAAGGTTTCTATATCTAATTGCATCATAGTTAAAATTTAAAGATGTAAAAACATACTCCCCCACATTTATAATGATCCCACTTCCACTGGAGGAGGGGACAAGCTGGAAACACCACTCTCGCTAGTAGGAGCTCCACAAAGAACTGGAGAAGAGTGGTTGCCCCAGACCAACAGGCTCAGCCCCCAGCACCAAAATTTGCCATGCTGGAGCAATCACCTTTCCTGAGAATAACAAATACCAGTGCCCCAGGGCACTCGCCCCATCCTTGCCTGCCCAACATTGCTCTCTAACTGTGGCTGGAGACCTCCTGGCACAAGAGATGGCTTTCAACAACCCCTGTGCCTTTTTAAAGGGTAAGGCAGCCCAGAGTCCCTGCCCATCTCCACAAGTGACAGAGCCAGCTCCCTGGTGCACGTGCTACATGGGAGCCAGCACCAAGATGCGTAAGGAGGTAACCCCTGACACTCAAAAAACTAACATTTAATGGTCCCCCAGCCTGTCTTGGAGCAACCAAGAGAACTGACAAGCAAGTTTTGCCCTCCAGCAAAAGCTGGTCCCTGTTGGCCAACTCTTGCTGTCAGAGGGTTGAGCTGTACTCAGCCTCCAAAACCAAACCTTATGAACATGGTCCAACCCAGACAAGTACTGAGGTACCGTTCACAATGCTCTCCACTAAGCAATAATAAAGCATAAGTGATTTATTGTAAGTGGATGTTTGGTTTTAAGCAGCTTTCAGCTGCAGTATATAGGGACAGCTTTTTCTAAAGAAATGTCTTCAGTGAATTTCAGTAGCAACAGCTCATCACAAGAAGCCAGTGTGTTTATGTAGCAGTATTACAGCTTGTTATTGTGGTTTTACAGGCAAAAGTAGGTCAAATGGATTAATACAGCAGCCCTGACAATATTGTTATTAATGTATAGCTAGTTAACTTTATCACCAAACTATGTACCCTTATCTCATTTTCTCAGTACTCTGGAACAACCTCCACAATATCATGCACATATTACATGCGCATCAGAACAGCGGACAGCTGTGTGATTAAAGACACTACATCGCAAAGAATACCAATTCCTCAGAAGTTATGAATCATGAAATAAAAAATTAAAAGTGATTTCTTTTGTGGGGACATAAAAAGAAGCTTTAATAGAATTAGATATTTCATTTGGCTGTTATGCCACAGAACTGTTCATGTGCTATTAAGCAATTTGGTTGATTAACTCTTTGGTACACTGGAAACAAGGCTGATAGAAACCAAAAGACGAATCCTGCCAGGATCTTGTTCATCAGTGTCTGAAACAAGGAAAAATGTTTTTCTTATGCAACAGAACGGTATAAACTAATATCATTCTTACATACGTAGAAAACAATCAAAACAAAAAAAATCCGGTAATTGCAGTTGCAATATTCAGGGGGTTTCAAGAGGCCTTATGTTCTCTAGTGTAAAATACCGACTTTTTTGTTTAAAACTAATAAAATTACACCTGCCTAAAATCACTCATATCATCCAAACCTCTCACAAAATCATTTAAAAATAAGATAAATCAGTCATCTTTGGCTTTAAAACAAGCTAAAAGTCAGCAATTCTTTAAGTACTTCAGGGCTAACCTTTCCTGTAACTTATCACATATCTGTAGGAATATCCTTCATCATGTAATGACATTGACCATGCTGAACAGCAACTCCCACAGATACCATTTTTGATGCCACTTACCCTCATGTATCTAAATTGAAAATTGCTTTAATAAAAAGGAGTTTAGAACTTAATATTTTTCTGTGAAAAATTCTCAGCTGTATATAGCATATTAGCCAAATAAGGAACTTTGTTTGATTTACACATTAAATGGGAAAAAAGAAAGTTATAAAACTCCTGCAGCTTTCAACCTGTTTTAAGCAGCTCCCTGAGCCCCTACCCGGTCAGGAGAGCCGTGTAGCAGGAGGCGGCATTCGGCCAGTTGGTACCTGGAGCTACTTGCAGAGAAGTTGCAGAGCATAGCTGTTGTAGGGTTTAAACAATGAAACTACAGACACCAGGTACACCTCTTGGATGTTTCAGAGTCATTAGAATTGTTCTAACCCACAGTCCCCCAAAACAATGCTGCTGCTTCCCTGCTGTAGTGCTTCCCTGCATTAACATAATGTCCTGGTTTGAGGTAAAACAGAACCAATTTTGGTCAGTAACTTCGCTTCTTAGCTGGGCCTCTCTAACAACTGAAATTAACAGCATATTGTGCAGACAATGTTCACTCTCTCAGGGTGATAAGACGTGTGTTTATAGCTGATGCCCAGGCATGGTATGCAGAGAGGACCTTGCTTATACTTATTGCTATAACAACCAAGGCCAACCAACTTTGTTATTTGCCCCGTTGGAGGGTCGGAAGCGGAAAAGCATAGTGGGGTCCCACCTGCAAGGAGGAGCGAACAGGACAGGTGACCCAAAACTGACCAACGAAGGTATTCCATCCCATCTGCCTCATGCTCAGTATAAAGGCTGAGGGATCGAAAGGTCAGCTCTCTCTTCCTGCAATGGCCGACGTCTGAGGAGGACTCTGTTCATCTGCCTGCGATCCCGATCCTGAATGCAGATCCGGAATCCAGTTCCCGTCCGTCACTGAGTCCAGCCTGGGACTGCCCCAGTGCCAGCCGGTGTCGTGATTGTCATCTCGGGAGCTTGATACGGTTTTGTATATATTTCATTATTTCTTTTTTATTTTATTATTAATATTTCATTAAAGTAGTTTAGTTCCTTCTAAACTCGTAAGTCTCTTTTTCCTCCTCTGCCTCTCTCTCTGAAGAGGGGTAGAGGAGAGCATCTGTCGGTCCCATCTGGGGTCCTTCAGGTCCCCAGTAGCCGATTTGGCCTAAACCACGACACATAACTACATACATTCTTACACTGCTGGTTCAAATTCCATATTGCACTCCATAAGTATGCTCACCCTCCAGCTGTCCTCATCTGTTGCCCATGATTCTTATGTCTGCCTGCGGCACTTCTTGAATAAACATATGACTGTCCATATAACTGAAAGGGTTATTCTGCAGCCATGAAAAAGTAGAGAACAGCATTAATACCTCTCTTGCCCAGCAATTCAACTCATAAAACTTAATCGATTTTGAAGCTTTCTTCAGCAGTTTTTTCTATCCATTTTGACTCCAGTAGAATGCTCCCAGTCTTTGCACGCCTCCTCTCAGCAGGATTTTTTCATACCACAAATTATTTTTGCTCCTTCCACCTCCCAGGGTTCAAGAAATCTAACTAAAACATGCACTATCTGAACTTGGACCCGGTATTTCCTCTGGTGTGCCTGAAACAGTCATCTTGTTTCCAGAGCTTACTACACTCCTTCAGGACCTGTCCTCTGTCAGTTTCACTGGCGTAGTTCTTTGGCGCTTTTCAGAGGATGGTGACCAGAAGGCAGACACAAAATAAAATTGAACAGCAGGACTCGAGTCTGTTAATAACACCACATTTGTGCATGCAGCACCTCCAGGAACACATGGAAGCACCCTTTAGCCCAAAGCATTTCAAAGTTCCTCTCCTCAGTCAGAAGGCAGAAGATAGCATTTATGCAGATCAAAGGATATCGATACCTCTTTCACAAAGTCCCTCTCTTTATACTTACTACTGCAAACTCAGCCTCTGGATATAGTTCCCTCTGAGAAGCAATCCTTGAACAATAACTTTCAATGCATCTGTTAGCTCATCTCCAAAGGACATCCAATTGCAGAAAAAGGTAGCTGGTAGATGACTATACCATTCAAACCAATTAATCTCTCTGTAAAATAGGTTACTAGCTGACATGAGCCAAGGTGGCCCACAACTGGACACTGTCCGCTCTTCTTAGCAATGTCAGTGTTTTAGCACTTGAGCAGTGTGATCACAAACAGCAGCAAGAAGTCTGCCTGGCCAAATCCAAGATACGCGTCTCCAAGAAAATTCATTTCTCAGGCTAGCATGTTCCACCTATCTAGCAGTAATGGTGTGAGAGCACTTCAGGAGTTTACGCAGAAAAGCATCACAGTGATGGTATTGCAAGAAGGAAAACGGAAACTCAGGCAAGAACACACTTCCACAAGATGACTCAGGGATTTAAACATTTGCATGAAAATTCTTGAAAAGGAATACAAAAAGGCAAAAGGTAGGGAAGCTGTAAAGTATGGTAGTTACCAAAAAAGAAACAACCTTCTGGTCATAACAGCCAGTAGGAAACAGGTGGAGATAGAAATGAGTTTTATTTTAGCGGATTTTTGTGTGTATCTTCATTGCACAAATAGCAGATTGCAGAAGCCAAATATATTCCCAACTTTACTGAATGTCACTTGAAAACTCCGAGAGGGTGGAGGAAACTTCTGGAAGGAAAAGACCCTCCAAAGAAAACAGAAAAAACACAGGACAATTGCTTAAAACAATTGAGGTTTAAAATGCCTCAGAAACACAATGGTCCATAAAACATTTGTAAAGCTTTTTCAACACCTTAACATCAACAAAGATGACAAGATATCCTTTGAACACAACTATCATGAGACGGGGAAGTCTAGGATTCAGAGATGTACAAGTAATTTAGAACTAGATGTTACAGGACAAACAGGAAAATGTTGAAAGACCCTACCAAAGCAAAAGCTTACTTGAACACCACACGTGCAGCAGATATAGTGAGCTTCTGCAGATGGGCTATTAAAAGCACTGAGGATGCAAGACTAGAGTTACCTTGCAAGAAGAAAGAAGATTGCCATCAATCTGCCTATTGTAACTACGTTCAACAAATCCTTAGATACCTCTGTGAGAAAGACTATATGCAAACAGCACCATGTTCAATATTTCACCCCACACCGTTGCAAACAACACCAGGCTACTACTAACGTAAAGACTTCTGGTAAGTGCAGTCAAATACACGATTGATTCTCTTTTCCAATAGTTTTCAAGATTTCTTGTAAAAGCATCATTGGTGTTTGTATTTCAGAGATAATACAATACAGGGTTCATCTGTGTTATAGATAGTTAGCTTCTGCTAGAAAAGAGGTGTGTGTTTCTCCCCCCTTTTCCCTTTATGGTGAATCTGTAGGAAAGAAAAAAATAAGTAAAACTCTACAAACCCAGTTTGTGGTTACTTCATTTCTTTGGGCTACATTAAGAGAAGTGTTTTTGTAATGTCTCCCCATGGCAACAACTATAACTGAGATTAAGAGCAAAATTTCATATATTTTCAGCCATCGCTTAATCCAGTTTAGCATCTGTACTGACACTTCCTCCTAGTTTCTGCATCCACAATATCTCAGATTGCTGTTTGTGACCAGTGCTGAAGGACGTTTTCTCTCAGTTCAAGGAAGGATCGAGTCCCTTTTTCCGCTAAAGCGGAAGCAATGAGCAGAAACTTCAGGATAAGCAGCCAGATCAAATGTCTAAGGAAGAAAAAAAATCCCAGATTACAAACCCACAGAGCATCTATTCTACAGCTGTGGAATCCCTCCCTGGGGCTTCACTGAAATTCAGTTCCTTGGTAAAAGCAAGGAGACCGAATAGATTCAGTTGTTTTTCCTATAGCTACTCTTACCCTAGAGAAGAAGCTGAAAAAAGAAAGAATGAATGTGTGTGTTTGTGTAAATCCCAAAAGATAAAACCGGAGCCTTGGACACTTTAGCCAGCATATACATTTGCTCTTAAAGAATTAGGGTTCAAAACCAGCAGAGAGATCCACGAGCACTTCAGACAAATCTGTAAGGAACTTGGCCCAGGGAATATTTATTTATGTGCAATAGTACGGAAAGAACAAAGACAGAGATGCCTGCTGCACAACACCTGGTAGCACGGCGCACTGAGACATACTGGCTATTAATTTTCAGTGTTTGTCTGTGCTATTATTTCCTTTTTACAAAGGCAACAACAAGTAGCTTAGTAACTTGCCCATGAGGAGGGAAATCTGAGGTCTGCACTCTTACAAGAAAGCTGTTTCACTGCAAAACCATTCTTTCTTCTTTCCGCATGACAGAAGCTTTCCAATAGCATTACTGGAAATGCACCAGGGACACCTAAAACACTAGCCACTCTCTCCAAAAAGCTTCAGTGTGGAAGGCAATTCATAGAATACAAAGAAAAACAAACCATAAAGCCACATAATTAGCTGAAATATTACACAGCTGCAAGACAACATCAGAAATGGTGCCATGACAAACACCACATACAAGTGACACTCAAAATTGCTGGAGTGAAAAAAACAGCACACATAGGCCCAGGTTCTTGAGCAAGCTTCAGTCTGAGCACCCCGATCACACATTAAAAATAGAAACTCCAGCAGAAAGTGAGGGAAGGACAGCAAACCAAGCTTCTGGGAAACAAACAAAGAAAATTAAACTTGCTTGGAGGTGTTAGAAAAGATTCCCTCATCTTGGGAGCACACAGCATGCATTAGCTGGTAAAATACTGAGAACTTGCTTCGCAAATGGATTTCTACATCAGAGCTGCTAGTATCTGCCTACAGAAGCACAGGTCTCCTCTGGTGTTTTAGCTGACTGTGTATACAGCTACAATGAATAAGACCTTCTGAAATAGTAATACAGAAAATGTAGTGGTGTTTTAAAGCCCAAGTCATTACTGCTTGCTTATCTCTACAATGATGACACTGAAGGATCTTGAGAAATCCCAACCTTGTAGCTAATTCCCTGTGTCTGCTTGGGTGTTTGCCAGAACAGCTTGTGAAATACTCGAGTAAACACCTTTGTTTGCTGTTTAGATGGAGTTGGCTTTCTTTGGAGTTGGTACAAAAAATGACAACCACAACACACAAGATATCAGCCCATCCAATTATACAAAGATAGTAGTGTTTGATGACTGCTATTCTTCAACCATCTTTGCATAATAATCTTTTGAATTTACACTTGCCAGTGTATAAGCAGACTGAGGCCTTCTACTCCTTGACTTTCCATCTTTTTCAGCAACCAAGCTTACATCAGGTTCTAGATATCGTAAATGAAGCTATCGCCTCTCTCTCTGCACAAAGCACCCGGTCTGACTTTTAAATGCTTGCAAACTAAAATACTAACAACCAAATCAATTGCTCTCTTGATTGCCCTTAATAGTAAGCTATTCCAAATATAGCTTGTGTGGTCTGGGTGAGACTTTGTCAGGTCCTAAGGAAAAGCATGGCTGGCATCGAAAAATATGATTAGGATGAAGAAAACTTGTTTAGAGCAGATGTGTATGATGTGAAAAGGGCATTTGGGAGGGAAGCACGGTTACATCACCTACTCAAATTTGAACAAAACCAGCAGATGTTAGTTGCTTGTCTTCTTGTTAGAGGTAGGCTTCCATTGGAAAGAAAGGCAAAAGCCAAATTCTGAAAACAATGAAACCAAATTAACCCATGGCTGTTACTGCTGAGCTCTGCCAATATACGCATAAATCCATCACAGTGCAAGAACAAACATGCTAACAAGTAGGTTAGTTCAAAGTTCACCTATCCAACAGAAACCCAGCTTAAGTGAAGCTGATTAACAGTAAGGACCTCCACAAGGGAAGACGTTACAAGAACTTGAACAGAACATGAAGAACAGGGCAAAACTCTTCACTATGACATGAGAAATCAGTGGTTCTTCCAAAATATTAAGGGTCAGAAGCTGCAAAGAAGGATAACAATATTACACAGACAATCCAACTAGTGACTTGTGTCGTTTCCAATAAAGAATGACTAGAAGAAGCAGAGAAAAAAGGCACATTGTCAAAGACCACTCGTAGAGCACTAATGTTGAGCTTTATCTCTGTCAAATAAAACTGACTGGTAGACATTGAAATATATAGAAAAAAGTAAGATGTCCTCATACTTAAGTGCAAATGACAGCAAGTAGGATGTGACTAATCGCTCCACCTGTGATAGATAATGCATAAAAAACATCAAACATACAATAGGTCATAGAATTTTGTTTTTTCCCCATGCTTGGATCCCATGTTAAAATAAATGATATCACTAGACCTTCCTTACATCCAGATGCAGAGAAAAGAGTTTGAATGTCCCGAAACCAGCTTGCACTCCTATACCCATTCAGGTTGACAATAGAATAAAGAGCAGAGAACTTCAGTATAAGTGATGTTTATCTGGGAATTTAATGAGAATAAGAAAACGCAAACCTACACATCCCCCAAAACACAAGTGGTCTCAGTACTATCATCTAAGCTATAGAAATTTATCAGGGTAACAGATACAAATATCCAACAATTAGTCAAGAATGTAACAGACACATTAGAATAAAAGTGTTCCGTTTTCCAAAGCCTGCAACAATAATCAGCTCAGCTTTTGCCATATCAGGATAATAGATCTCAGTCCCTAAATTTCAGCAGAAATGCACCAAGAATACATTTCAGAATGAGATTCCTGAACAATGTTAGGAAAGCATGAAAAACATAGCAGAACAGGTACATCCGTTGAAATAAATTGAGTGAACTGTCTAGCTTGAAAATAGTTGATTTATTGAACTGTAAGAAGAGATCTCAGTCAAATATCTTCTTGCTGTAGCATGCAGAAAGTAAACCACAGTTGAACCACACAAGATAATGAACAGTGCAATGCATTATCATCAACATTTACCTTTCTTGTATGCTTGATAATAAATAAAACCTTTGGAAATCGTTTATTAATTTACTTCCAGAATGTCTGCCATTCTGGAAACAGTGTCAAACTAAATGTAAAGGAAAATAATAAAATAATCACACTGTAATCTTTGACTCAGGTTTATATTGCTCAAGAATTGCTGACAACTAAGACAACTAACATCTTCTAAGACAAAGACATCATTCAAACAGATGCACTCTAACTCAACAGCATCTTTTGCAGAGAAACCGAACACAGACATGTAAGACTTTATACACTCTATTACAAAGCAGAGATAAGAGTCAGAAGAAATTGTCACAGAGAACACACTACAGGTGCACTATGTGGACAGAGAAGGACTTGTAGAACAGAATGGCTATTCTTCAAACAGCCCCTTTAATACAGCCCCTACTTGGGAGGTTGAAAGTTTCCTTAGACCAAATCACCTGTACAAGTCTCCAAAAAGAAAACAGATAAGAACTATGCAGTGCTAAATCTACTTATTTCCACTCAAAACAACACAGCTCCATGCCCTTCATAAGTTGTGAGATTCAAAATTAATTTGTCTGGCATATTGCATCCTATTAAGCTTTTTTTATTTCCCCTTCTCCTTACAACATCATACCTTTCCCAGTCAAGACAGAAAAATGAGTAAAAAAAAAACAAAAAACAAAAAGCAAATTAAAAAGAACAGAATTAATAGCATGCCTGTTTGGAAGATAAATTTCTTTGAACCATTACCGGTTACTAATGGCCATTATGAGAAAACAACAGCAACTTTCAGCTGCATTTTTTTTGAGCTGCTCTCAACTTTTGGGGAAAAAAAAACAAACACTGCAACACCCTCCCTGATGGCACTTTGCATTTTTACAACGAGTTGGGTTTTGTACCTAATGACCATTCTCACAGGTAACACTTATTTATGCACAACTACTGAAAGTCAAGATCCTGAAAGAAAATTTAGATTTTTGCAGTCAAATGCAAAAGGTAAAGCAATAATCTGTAGCGGTTGCCTTGTTTGCATTTGAGTACCAGAGCTGAGATCTTGAACTTACTCCATCATTTTGGGTTACCAGCAGAAAATGTACTGTCTCTGAAAGACTCAATAAGATGCCTCTCAGCCAGCAAGAACTCAAGTCATGGCCATTTTATCGATAATCGTCTAACTTCTACCTGAAAATAAATTATTTACAGCATGGTAACCTGGTGTGTTCATACACTGGAAACCCTAGCCCTCCTGCTTTATATCAGTGTTTTTAACCATCTCGTTATTGGTAAACTGCAAAATCCTTACCTAAACTTCACACTGGATGCACAACTCCTAGATGGCCAGGCTAGACTCTCTCTGTAGTCAAAGGAGAAAAGTACACACCTATCTAGGAGGCAATTCATCCTCTAAGATTAATATCCAAGTCTCCAAAAGATATCAGCCGGTCTCTGATGAATCTAAAAGGAGCCTTGACATCTGACAGACTGGACACTTAACTTCTAGATGACCTATTTAGGTGGAGACTGGTCACACCCT
This sequence comes from Charadrius vociferus, assembly GCF_000708025.1. Lineage (NCBI taxonomy): Eukaryota > Metazoa > Chordata > Aves > Charadriiformes > Charadriidae > Charadrius > Charadrius vociferus. The sequence goes on from NW_009649568.1 coordinate 1,526,862, forward strand.
AGTGACTGCAGAGGCCCCAAGTACAGCACGGGATGTTCCATGGGATCTCCCCTCTCTAGTCTCTTCCATGATGGCATACAAATCCAAACCTACTGCTAACTCATCTTCCCCAGAATTATCATGCTACTTGATGCTACCATAGAAATCCCACTGTGACATAATGGTAAGAACAATAACATCTAAGTTCAAATCTCTTTTTCACTAGAAACAGGAAGGAAAAAAATGATACTGGAGCATCAGTGAGATACCTCTCATTTTTGACACAGCATAGACACTAAGCAAAGTAGGCAAAGTTTTTTCATCACCACCATTTCAAAGATAATGTGTACTAATTACCACAAAGCAGGGGCACTCTCCAAGATGCAGCAGCAATTAACAGGCCTGCTGCACGACCACTAACTGACTGCAAACTGCATACATCTTGAGTTTTCTTCTGAAGACTGGATTAAGTTAAGGCAAAATTTGTACTGTCAGCTTCAACACGTTAAAAAAAAAAATCAGTGGAGATTTGCATAGGCAAATGACAGCTGTTGGGCTCATTCTGCAGTCACTCACTTTTAGAAAGACTTTTCCCCTTCAGGGTGCCTATTTCAGGGACAGAGATACTGCAGGGTCACAAGCATAGTGAGTCCACATCTGTATGGCTTTCAGGAGTCTGCATCTTCAATATCAGGAAGGTACAGTAAGATATACTGAAAGCATCGAACTATTCATCTTGGTACTTCAGCCAGCAACATGATTATCCACTTCACCTTGAAGTGTTTTACCTGTTCCCTCAGCTCCCTTTGATAAAAGTAAAGCTTTGTTTTGTAGCAGGAATTTTTCAAGAACAGGCAGCTTTAACTCATAAGTAATGTATCAACTACAGTGTGCTCTGGATGTATTTATTCACCAAGTTGGAAATACTGCAAACATCACTGAAGGATTCCAAGCCTTGTTTCTGGAGAGAAGTCCTAGCATGGCCCAAATCATTAGCCTCGCCAATGGCATGACAACTCGGATATTTTGCTGCATGATAACAATATCTACTGTAGTACGGTGAGAATTACAGCATGTGTGCTATGGTAACTGAAAAGTAACAGCTTTTCACCTTGATGTACAACTAGGATTTTCATTGCTTCATGCTCACTCTCCCTTTCATGCCCATCTCTTTGTTACACCCATCTTTACACTGCCATATCACTATTTTGCTATTTTCAGTTCAAAATCAGAGCAAGCTTAAATGGTTATCTACATCTAAAAGCTTCAATCACCGAAAAGATTTAGATACTTATTGCATGACTCAGTCCTAATACTTCAAGCAAGATTTAATTTATTCTTTATCTTGAAAAATCATTTCTCTGACCAGCATCACTCTGATGCTGCCTTTTTTACAGTGCAAGAAAGAAGGAAAAAAAATAATAAAAATCTTTCTTCCAGAGTTCCCCTCTCATGGGAGAATTTGGGCCTTTCCCTTCTTGTTTAGTTTCTTATTATGAAGCTGCAAACACCAGGTAGGAATGTGGCCAAAGTAATTTTCCTATATATTTTCTTTTTATTACAAAAAAAAAAAGCTTTTAAAATGTGTGGGGGTAGATATTGCACACCATCAGTTTCAGTGTTACAAAGATGAATACAGTAATGATATAGCAGAATTTAAAAAAAATTAAAAAGTCTGCTTAAGGTCTCTCCAGAAGCTGGTCCAGAAATCCAGGCCAATAGACAACGCTAGGAAGGGCAATGAAGCAGGTGTGATATATTGCTCCCATGGCAACAGATGTTAAGGTATATACTGAATTTCTTCATGCCCTACTGAATTTCTTCAAGACTTTCAGCATAGCCCACAATTGCTGGAAGGCATTTTCTTGATCCTCTCTACAAGCCTTCCACCATCTGCAACATCGCAGGTGAGATGGGGGCTCCATGCTATCACCCTTGGATTGTGGTGCAGAGTGCTGGTGAGGTCAGGCACTTACTGTGTCTTACAGTCGGAGGTTAGAAAATGCCATGGTTTTGGCTAAGGAATACCTTGCTAGTTTCCTGCGTTAAAACTGTGAGGGAATCCACAAAAAAAAAAAAAAAAAAAAAAAAAACCAAAAAAACAACCACCACCAACATACACACACACACACACAAAAGAAAGAAAATACAACCATTTATTCATAATTTTAAAAAGACAGTCACAAATTTATGAAGGACAGTTTTCCTTCATTTCCTCACCTTAATTTAATCTATTTATGCTGATACTGTCACACAAAAGTCTTTTAGCTGGCCTGTTTTCCTCCCAACAATGTGGTAGTCAGGAATTCAGGGTTTGTGTATATTTTCTTTCTTCTTAATACAGGGTATTAGCTATTACTGTCAAGCTCCCTTTTCTCTTTTTTTTTATTTTAATATTATTAGAGGTGGGCGAGAAGGGAGGGTAGAGGACAGAGGAAGCTATCTTACCCCTTCCTTCAGGAGCAGACAATCTTACCAACCTTCTGAGCAGAATAATTTGTTGATACAAAGATGCTAAAAATGAACTTGACTCAATGATATCACACTAAAATGAAGATTCAGAGTGCGTTGCTAAGATTAAGTACTTTTATAATAGCCCTGCTCTGCTCTATATAATGAGCCAAAATGTTTCTAAATTTCACAAATGTACATCTTTAGGAAATTCAAGAAATAGTAATATTTCAAGCTACTGGAAGTGCTGCAAAAGCACAAATCAAACCCCTTGCGTTTCTCCAGTCCCTTATGCATCCATCAAATAGTGATCGAAAGAAGACTGGCTTTAAATTAGCTGTCTGACAAAGCACTACAAAACACAGCAATAATGGAAAGACTGATATTTAGTCTGTTACGCTAATGAAAAATTAAATAAGCCTGTAGAACTTACAATGACAAATTCAGACTTTTAAAATATCTTATCCCAACATCATTGCTATATCATTATTTTCAGGTTCAGCTATATCAATCCTTACAATCTTTTCAAATTCACAGCTTGGAATGTCTTCCAAGCAGTTTGCAGTACCTCTAATGACTACAGAGGTTCATTTCAGGAGAAGTCTTTATATAATGGCCTTGTCACTAGTTACATACATTGGGGAAAAAAAAGTCAGAAAGCTTTATTTGTAGTTGTGTCTTTCCATACTGACAGTTACAGCATAAGATTATACATAGACCTAGCAATACATTGCTACACAAAGCAACTCTAAAAAGATAACAAGTGACAGTACAGTATCTGTCCATGGCAACATATACAAGGACAACAGCTACTGAAACTGATGAATGCTAAAAATGGAAGATGAACTCAGATAAGATTTTCCTTATGCAGATAGACTAAAATATGGAAGTCACATTTCATCTTCAAAGAGCAAAGCTTTCTATTTTCTTAAGTGTAATAGTTGAGATTCATAAAGCCATCATAAATCACAAATTGCTACATTTCAGCAGTTACACTGCTTTACCAGAGCTTTCTGACTGTACTATTTCCTCAAGAACACTGTAGTGGAAAGAATTTTGGGATTTGGAGGGAGCAAACTAGAATAAACGTAAGTCAGGAAAAAAAATATATGCCACCAACAGGAAACATAATTCAGAAGAGAGCAAGTTAAAAACATTTCTAGCCCAAGCCAGAAGTATTTCCTTCCATGAAGATGACTGACCACAGTGCCCTCAGAACTACAGTTGAGGCCAGGTTCTCATTCTCCTCCTTGCACAGGTTCCTCAGACAACACATATTCTCTGTCACCTTGTAGCTTTGAGGTTACCAGAACCCCACAGTAGCTCCCAAGTTGTGCATTACAGGAGATGCAGTTACACCACAATCCTGTCTTTAAAGAATGAGAATACAGAGTGTATACAACTCCCTTGAGGTACCACAGTATTGGGTTTTGGTCAAACTACTGCAGGCGGGGCTTAAGCTGAAGTGTTTGGAACCTGTTTTTCCAGTTAAAAGCTGATTATATCAAGATACTCAGTGAAAAAAAAAAAATATTCCCCAGTTCTTAGGAAAGTGACATGAGCTCACTTTTGGTTGTAGGCAAGATTAATACAGACAGTCAAGGGATGCAGACTCATTGCATGTGGGGAGAAAAAAAAAAATCATAGCTCTAACAGCTACATAGATAATCCACTAAACTCCTGTTAGTGCATATACAACTTTTGTAGAGTATACAGCATGGACTGCTGTTGGCAGTTTTAGGCCTTTCTTCCTAAGGCAGTATAGTTATCAGCTTGTGCTCTGTCATTATGATCTGGATCAATAAACTCCATTTCTGCCCTTGATCTCTGAATGTAGATTCTCCACAAGCCATGTTGAGGTTTTGCCTCCCCTCAGTGAGTTATTTTCCAGAGCACATCAGCTTCCTGCAAAATAGTCCCTCCAGCAAAGGGCTGGTTTGGACTTCTGGGCAAGATGGAAAGCTTGCTTTACAGCTTAAATACATTAATCAGATTTATTTAGAGGATTAGTAAATCCCCAAGTTACGGCATTAAGATATGAAAACCAGTGTCTCCTTGCTCAACTAAAATACTGCTAACTCACTTTTCTCCTATAAGTCTTCTAACTGCTACTAGGAAGCAAGATGTACTTTGTAATGGTTTTAAAGTCTGATAATTTGATAGTAAAACCCCTCCCACACACTGGATATTTTACACACAATAGTCAATATGACCTGTGCCAAAGAGAAGAGGAGCCTGAGCTGCATTGCATAAGCCTCCGGCTCAAGAGATGCAAACACAAACTAAATACCATTAAATCAATGCAGAAGTCACACATAAACCAACTGCCAGGCAAGGCAGGGCAGGAGCCAGGCAGAGTCCCAAGGCAATCCCTGAGCCAATTTTGTAGGATGGGATCTGGCCAGAAGGTCCCCCACACTTCACTGAGGGAAGACAGGTCTTTCTCCCTCAGGCATTTCCATCTGGCTTCTCTAAGGACAGTGCGAATGATCATTCAGAAGATGGCCACTCATATGCTCATTAAGCTGTATTAGGAAAAGCTTAGACTAATATCAAGGCAAACCAATGTGTTTTAGGAAGTTGGGTAAACTGAAGTTGTAGTAAATCCCAGAAAAAATGGCCTAGAGGTAACCAGCTCTGGTTGCTGTCTCAGAGAACAGGCTTGCTGAGGGAGTATGCAGGTCTCGGGAACAGCTTTTTCCCTCTCTGAGGGGAGACAACAAGGACTAACACGTCCAGTCTCTTTCTCCATACACCAAACTGGCTGCACTAGAGAGAGACGCATTTGTCTTCAGAAAGCACCTGCTCAGCAGTCTCAGGAGGAAAATGCTGGAGACAGAGCCCCAGCCTTGCTTTCAGCCACTGGTAGTGACAAGAGAGCAGGAAAGAGGAACAGCTGCTGATGCAGCACCACTCTCAGTGATGCTTCCCATAGAGGTCTCCAACCAATCCTTCCAGCAGCTGGTGGATGACCGGTGCATAAACTACTATCAGACCACATTGTCCATACTGGCAGAATTGTCACTACTAGACTATACTTTCTGTGGTGGTAAATGTACCTAGAAGGAGCAGCAGATCATGGTATAACCTATATTATACCCATAAATATGCTCTCACGAGTCAGAAGATTGCACATGCGGTGGAGCCTACCCCAGGAAACCAAGTTCTCCATAGGCACGGCTGAGTCAGCCACCAACGACATGGTTTCAGCTACTAGAACCAGTTTACAGGAAGCGTGCCCACGACACTCCATATAGACATGCCTCGCAGATATAATGAATATGACAAATATGTTGCCCCATTAAAGAGATCACACATTGCCCCATAGTGCATCTTTATGGGCTGATGTTAACCAGGTTGGGACAACAACTGCAAAATTGCAGTAGCTTACCCCTCCGCCACAAAAGCTTTCACAACTTCAACTGTTAAGGTGAATGAGCCACCACACTTCTGCATTCCGTGTCAGACTGGAGCACAGTACATTGGCAGTATTGGCAAAATCCCAGCTTCAGTCATGACATGCATGTGGAAGAGAAGCGCAGACCTACACAGGAAGGGCACCAGTAAGTCTAGTGGGATTCCCACAGTGCTCTATGACAACATTCACACATATTACAGCTCACTTTGCTTGGCCTTTTAACACAAAGGTATCCCAGATCTCCAACCAGAAATATTAACACTAGGGGTTTTTTGGATGCATGTGGGGAGAAAATATGCACACCAGCTCCTCTGCTTTTTTCCCCCTGAAGAGTCAACTGCATTTGTCACAGCAAACTAGCAGGAGCCAAAGTACCTCTCCAATTAAAGCTGAGTTACTATCAGATGCCTGTTATATCAACATTTTAATCAGCAAATGTAGGTCCCTAAAATGACCAGATAGTTCCTTAGATAGCGAGTGAAAAGCAAGATAATAATTATCATGAAAATCCATTCTAATTGCCCATGCTTTGAAGAGCTGTGGTATGTGATTTGAAAGTGATTAAGAAATATAAAAGAATTCAACCTTCTCTTCTGCAAAACAGTTCCTGTGGTTGCTTAAGCAAAAGGGAGGATGATACCATCTCCTTTAACAGCATTTGCGTCAGAGCAACAGCTTGCAACAGCTAACACTGCATTTCTGTGATCACACAGAGTTTCTGGCCAGTACCATTTTCAGGTTTTGTTTTTCCTCCGTCTCTGAAAGCACATCAAGTCCATGCAGAGAGCACATCATCAGGAATAGGAGCAAGGGGCATGTAAGAGTCTGTTCAGTTCCATGTCTCTTCTAATAAATTGAGAGTTGACAAGTAAGTAACAGCTGTTCACATATAGATACTTGTTCACTTAGATTCAAATAGACATTTGCTTTGCATTATTTCTGTGGATAAGCCACATCTACCTCTTCTCATCCTTCAAGTAGCACAGCAACTTCAAATGTTTGAAATACAGAGGAGGTTTTCCATGTTTAATAACAGCTCCTTTTGTAATAAGAAAGTCCATATTCCCCATGTTTGTGAGCTGTACAAATGAAACTGATCAAGTAATAGCTACTCATACCAACAAGTATCACCATCAACACAATGACAGTACTAAGCAAACAGCTCTGTTGGATGTCTTTGGACACAGTTGTGCTCTCCCAGCCTGTGACACCAGCAGTTGGACAAGGCAAAACAACACTTCCATGCTTACTTCCAAAAGGCCAGTCACCATGGGGATTTCCCATGAGGATCTTGCTCAGTGACTGCAGGAAAGTTGTACAGACTCAGTAAAGTTGTGCCCTTTTTAATAAAAAAGTCTGTACCTGTCCAGACCTGGAGCCCAGAGTCAAGTACATCATCAGTTAGTCAAGCTTAGAAAGTTGCTGTGACACAAATACAGCCTTTCAAGACCTGCCTTCTAACACTTTGTTTCAGTATTTTTCCTTTCACTATATAGCCTTGCAATTTTTATTTGCTTGGGAGCTTTTCCTCTTTTTTTTTCTTCCCCATCTAACTGCAAGCCTTGCCAGGACATCTCAGAAGATCCACACAGAAGAAATGAGCACTTTGTGGAAGTCTTTAATGTACTCAGGGGAAGAGATGGGATCAGGATAGCAAATCTCTTCCCCCATCAAGGATAAATCTGTCCAGTCAGGCACTAACAACAAAGTCTAAAGCAGAATCTACTCTTTTTTGACACCATTTTCTCTGCAGAAATATGGGTTTCAGTGTGACACTGAACAACATGTACTCTACCCAGGGTTGCCATCCCACATCACTTAGGAGGGCATCTATTCACACCCAGTGTCCGGAGACAGTAGTTTTCTCCCTTGTCAAAAGCATTTGGAAACTAGTGTGCACTCAGAAACCCCACAGCCTTACACTTTCTTCAGCAGAGGAGACTGGTACTAGAGAGACTTCACCAGACTCCAATTATCTTTTTCCCTAGGTTGTTAACAGCCACCTTTTTCCACTCCCCTGTGTATAAACCCCTCAGTGATGGACACGTGCTAGATCATAGACAAGGTAATAAGCTTAGCGTAGGACAGTGTCATACTGCAAGAGCAATTCTGATCTACACTGTAGCTACACCCCTTGTCATAGAATCATAAACAGGTTAGAGTTGGAAGGGACCTTAAAGATTATCGAGTTCCAACCCCCCTGCCATAGGCAGGGACACCTCCCACTAGACCAGGTTGCTCAAAGCCCCATCCAGCCTGGAATTCCACACTTCCAGGGATGGGGCACCCACAGCTTCCCTAGGCAACCTGTTCCAGTGTCTCGCCACCCTCACAGTAGAGAATTTCTTCCTAACATCAAATCTAAATCTACTCTCTTTCAGTTTAAAACCATTACCCCTTGTACTATTTTAAATAAAAGCAAAAAATATCAAAGTACCTTGCAAGATAGGTTCAGTTTATATTTCTGACGGATAGCTGAACTTTGCAAAACTTTAGCATTATTTATGCATTCCAATATTTATTATTCGTGAGTATTGATCATAATCTGGATCAATAAACTCAAGTGTACATGCTAAAGTGTTAATATCTCTTGACTAAAAATCATCATTTTGGCAAGACTGCATATAAAAAAATAGGCTTGGTAAACAAACTGAATTTTGATTTTGGCAGTTCAGGCCTCAGTTGCTTTGATTTATTATTTTTTTCTTCTTTTACAACTTCACAACTATGCTTCTCTTTTGTTTTACAAGTGAATCTAGAAAAAGTGCCAAAAATGTCTAAGTAGAAAGGTTTTTATTGCTCACAAATTAGGACATCTACAAATTCTACAAATTAGATTTTCAGACAGTTTTCCAGATTGCACATGTTGGGATGAACATCTCAACTTTTGCATCCTTTACCCAGCATTTAAAACTTCAGATTTTTCTAATGATCACTGTAGAGTTCTACAAGTAAAATATTTTCCCTGATGTAAAATATGAAATTATTTCCACTGAAATTGATAGCTGTACTCCCACTCACTTCAGTGGAATCTGGATATAGACAAGGATGTGCATTATTAGTCTGATGACATACAGTGTAATCAAGCTAATGAATTTGACAACTTGAGACTGAAAAGTACAGATTGAGGGATGTGCTGTTGACAAAAACGTAGAAAAACCTGATAGTTTCAAGGAAAATACTGCATACAGAATGCAATGTTAAAAAAGCAGTTTAATTAAATAGACAATATATTTTTATCATTTTGAAAAGCAATAACTAGGAAAATTTCCAAATGGTTGATTGGAGAGAAAGAAAGCGTTTTCACTTTTTTCACTGAGGTGGAACTAAATTCAGTTGCATATGAGCAAACCATGAACTCTGTACTAGGAGACTTTCACAAGTTAGAAAAAAGTTAAAGTTCAAAAGTGGCAGAATAAACTGACAGTAAGCAAAGCATTTCTTATTCCAGATATGCAGTAACTTATCTCAGGAGGAAAAAAAAAAAAAAAAAAAAAAATCACCAAAGCTCTCCAAGTTCCTCCAAACCAGGCAACCCTGTTGGCTTGAAGTAAAATTCACTGAAGTAAACATTTTGCTTATTTTTTTATTACTAACTAGCTCAAATTTTGACAGTCACTTTAAGTCCAAAGCTTCACATCATCTTTAGGCAATGCACAGAGTAGCATGCATAATGCTAGTCATACAGCTGTATGACTTTTCTGAAAAGCTTGAGATGTAGAAATGCCAATTGAATTGTCTCCTTATACAAATTTTAAAACGTCATTCCTTCTCAAAAAGAAAAATGTAACCCTTAAAAA
>NW_009649568.1:1536557-1545423 GCF_000708025.1 Charadrius vociferus
TAGTATCCAAACATTGCAAACACACCTACTTCACCTTAATGATACAGCTGACCTCATTTAAGAGAAAAGACTTTGAACCTTCTACTTCAAATGCAGAGAAGCTTCTTGTTCTCCATCTTGGAATATTTCACGCAGGTTTACCTCACTTATCAACTCCATTCTCCTTCCATGTTATCCCATAATCCTTTCAGATCTTCCAGTAACCTCACTATAAATCAACAAGTATAACAGAGATACAAATTAATCTTCAATCTTAGGAATCATGTTGTTATTCAACATTATAAACAACATATCTCAAGAAGTAAAAAGAGCCATTCTTTCTATCCTCAAAATGTGATTACTCCTTACCACTACTAATAAAAATAAATATACTAAAACAACCCCAAGTCTTTTTAATCCCCTTGGAAAGGCTTTTTTACCATTATTAGTTTTATTACACTGAAAGTGTTGAACAGACATCTGTACATCTTTTTACAACAAAAAGGATATGTTATGTGGAAAAGAAGATCAGTGGATTCATATAAGGGAGGCTTCAGATCCTTTAGACCCACACTCAAGTATGACGAAGTTTTGTTTGACATTATTTGCTGTGAGGGGAGCGTACACATACCTAACCAAACAGTGATGAACTCAACTAGCATACAATAAACACAATTTGAAGAGAGAAATTTTTTCATCCAATACCCCTTAGGTTCAGATTCATAGCAGTAGTGTGTCATCATACCAGATCGGGGAGGAACCATTTGGTTCAAACATCAACCTGACTTTAACTTGACATAACACCATTTTATTATCTATCCATTTACATTAGCATCACTGAAACCAGGATTTCCTGTACCAGCTTCAAAAGCCCCAAAACAAGTAGGGGCAGGAGCACTAGGGTTCTCACCTATTCTAGAGGCAGAAAATGCATACCTTGCATTCCTTTGAAAAAGCACCCAAAGGAGATTTCACAGAACGGTCAGGGTTGGAAGGGACCTCTGGAGATCATCTCATCCAACCCCCCCACCAGAGCAGGGTCACCTACAACAGGTTGCACAGGACAGCGTCCAGGTGGGTTTTGAATGTCTCCAGAGTGGGAGACTCCACAACCTCTCTGGGCAGCCTGTTCCAGTGCTCCACTACCCTCAAAGTAAAGAAGTTCCTCCTCATGTTAAGATGGAGCTTCCTATGTTCAAGTTTATGCCCATTACCCCTCGTCCTATCACTGGGCGCCACTGAAAAAAGACTACTCCCATCCCCCTGGCATCCTCCCTTTAAGTATTTGTAGGCATTAATAAGATCCCCCCTCAATCTTCTCTTCTCTAGACTACAGAGACCCAAGTCCCTCAGCCTTTCCTCATATGAGAGATGTTCCAATCCCCTAATCATCTTTGTAGCCCTTTGCTGGACCCTCTCCAGCAGATCCCTGTCCTTCTTGAACTGGGGAGCCCAGAACTAGATGCAGTACTCCAGATGCGGCCTCACCAGGGCAGAGTAGAGGGGGAGGATGACCTCCCTCGACCTGCTGGCCACACTCTTCTTGATGCACCCCAGGATGCCATTCGCCTTCTTGGCCGCCAGGGCACATTGCTGGCTCATGGTCATCCTGTTGTCCACCAGGACTCCCAGGTCCCTCTCCACAGAGCTGCTCTCCAGGAGGTCAGCCCCCAACCTGTACTGGTGCATGGGGTTATTCCTCCCCAGATGCAGCACCCTACACTTGCCCTTGTTGAATTTCATCAGGTTTCTCTCTGCCCAACTCTCCAGCCTGTCCAGGTCTCGCTGTATGGCGGCACAGCCTTCTGGCGTGTCAGCCACTCCTCCCAGTTTTGTGTCATCAGCAAACTTGCTGATGGTACACTCTATCCCTTCATCCAGATCATTGATGATTATATTGAACAGGACTGGACCCAGTGCTGACCCCTGAGGGACACCACTCGTCACTGACCTCCAACTAGACTCTGCACCACTAACCACAACCCTCTGAGCTCTATCTGTTAGCCAGTTCTCAATCCACCCCACCGTCCATTTATCTAACCCACACTTCCTAAGCTTGATTTGAAGCTGCACTGATGATCTGTGATATTTGAACCATACATTCATCTCATGACAACACTCCGTAAATTTCTTCACTGCATCCAGAATAAACGGGGAACTCTGCTCATAATGTATTGGTGCCTTGCAGTCAGCAAAGGTATTGACCAAGGGCTTTCAGATCTAAAGCCTAATAACTGAATATGCCAAAACAAAATGACACCTCGTCTTGCTCTCTATCTTGTGAAAACTTCAATTCCATTTCATTATTCAGGTATATTTTCCCCCCAGTTATTTTTTTTTTTTTTTAATCTTACACAGATTTCTAGGGGTATCTGTTGCTGAGATTAACGCCACATGCAGTGTACAAGCACCACAGTTCACAGCACAGGCTGTTCCCTGTGCAGTGCGCAAGATGTTTCTTGTCATACATAATTCACAAAGCAAATTAAACATGTCAGAGTCTGTGAATGTTGTGAAAGTTCACAAAGGAAAAAGGGACTCTTGGAACTCAATCAACAGATGGGAAACAGCAAGGCAATAATGGGCTCACCGATTACTTACAGGATGAGCTTTAAAGGCTTTTGACCATCTCAGGATTGTAGTGAATATACCAAGGTGAAACGTAAAACACATTTGGAGATTGCTGGAAAAGAATAGATTCTTGGCAAGATCTCATTGAAAGAAGAATTCTTCCTCTCCGTACAAAAGGGGTCAAATTCCCCAAAAGTGCAGAATTCAGATAAATTATAACTGCAGTGTTGTAGTAATCAACCAGAGTAGAAGAATGTCTTATGGTTCTTCATGAGGCAGAAGTTTTTTGTACAAATACTATTGCAGAATTGCTCAGTACATTCTGTGCCAAACATGAAAAACTGAAAAGGTGTGAATGCAGTGCTTTTAAACCCTTTTATGAAGGTTTAAATTTATCAAGATGAGACCTCTGCCATAACTTTCTCATGTTTTATATCATTGCTACCTCTCTTTCATCATCACTTAAAGAACTTTGTTCATATTTGTTCCAGAGCTGGCTTAGATAGAAACCAAAGCATTTTGTTGCAAATGCCAAGATGAAATGGATGACCACTGCTACCTTGCCACAATCCGACTTTTTGGTCTTATGAAGAGAAAGCAGCTTATGCCAAGAGGCTTGGTAAGTAGTCAATTCTCTGTAATAAATCACATTTCCTGGTAATCATACTATCATTCATAATAAATTGCATGGTCTTTTCATTACTGTAATTTCAATTCTTTCTCTCCCTCTCTCCCGCTAGTCTTTTAAGAAAGGTCTGTGGGTTCCCATCCGAGCACCAAAAGGTAAAAGGAGAGAAAGAAACAAAAGGGAAACCTAAACGAATAAGGGAATGTTGGGGACAAGGAGGAGAAAGGACTTGGTATAAGAAAGCAAGGTTAAACAAGAATATTGAACATTGCATATATTTGGATGAAAGTTACCTTGTGCTGAAAGTTAGAAGTTTTTGTTCATTACTCCAGAAAGATTTTTAAAATTAAGAAAATTCCTTACGTGGAAAAAGTTAGAAACAAGACAGCTGTCTTTCAACAAATGCCAGTACCCCAGGAAGCTCATGATAAAAATTACTATATAAAACCAACTCTAGATATGCAAATACACAGAAACCATTCATCTAAACTTGGGTCAGGTGCAGCACTTACTAAAACACTTAACCTATGGTCTCAAATTGAATTTTAGGAAGAAGTGAAGTCTTTTTCCTTTCCACTCTGCTTGCTGCTTCTCTGATCACTCGGTGGGCTCTGACTATGCATGTCTCAAGAGCTATAAATATATGTGATAGTTTAAAAAGAACTTTTAATTAATCCTTGGTCATTGATAGTAGTTCAACATAACATCCAAAACAACATATATCTGTACAAGTTGCTGCTCACTGTAGAGCTAAACCAAGATCATCTGTAGTCACTGTGCCTGCCTTGTTTCTCCTTCTGGAGAAACCTTTTTTTAAATAGATAATTGCTTTCAACCTGAGTCAGTACAACCAGCTCAAGGCACGCACCAGACTTGAATTCTACCTTTACTAACCTTGCCTTTTGTGATAAGCCCATCAATGTAATGTTGAAAGCCCTCCAAAGCTCTCCCATTACTTTGTCCTTCTAGGTACACAGATAGAGAATTCAACAACAGGTTCACTGACAAAGAATTCATTGCATCAAGAATCATGGGAAAAGGTACTTAACACAGCCAATAACAACAGTATTAGATACAACTTTGTAATGCCCTTGATAAGATTTGAACAGAAGTGTCACTTGCGGTGAAAGAATACCAGTGGTAATGAAAACTTTCCCATAATATATTTATAGTTTATACAATATTATTATATTAATAATTAAACAGGTGAGAAGAATAAAAGGGAGAACAATTTATTTCAATTTCTATTAGACTTGCGTGATATAGTATGTTGTTACCATTAGTGAAGAGGGCAAAAATATTTCAGTTACGTAAAATTAACTTGATCAGTGAAGCTATATCAATAAATACCAGAAGCATATGACTAACTTTTCTAAACCAGAAAGAAAAATACAATGTAAACAAATTTGTGTGTTCCTTTGCACATCCAGGCAAAAGCCTCAGAACCACTTGAGAGATCTGAATGCCTAAATTCTATTACAGTAAAGACAAAATAGGCATCCAGATCTCTCTAGTGACGTGATGGTTTTTTTGCTCAGGGCGAAGACTGCAGCTCACTGCACTTGTACACATATCTGAAAACAACATTTTTACTCATGCAAATCAGGCTGCAGTCACCAAGCATTAGAAAATCAGCTCTACCAACATCAATTACTAGGTTCTTACCAGTGAAGACTTGTCACCATCTCCATTTCCATACACACACACTTGGGACCAAATGTTTTAAGAAACATTCAAAAAGGTCCTATCAAACAGGAAGGTGAAGACAATTAAAAATTATTATATTTATATTGCAACTGAAAGTCTCAATGTTTTCAGTAAATGACCTCCAAACAGCTGAGGCATTATATTTCCCATGCTTAGAATCTTGCAATGTCAAGAAAAGAACTGTGTAGTTTTAAAGGTCTGGCTTCCTTTATTCATATAAGTGATATTTCAGCATGTGCTATATCCATGCAATAGCATTAGTGTTCCATAGGCGTGTTTTCTAATTTCCACCAAAATACCTCAGCCATTGAAATTCAGCCTAAAATCCATTGAAGCTACTATATCATGCATAGAAATTGATGAACAGCAAAATTTTGAGCTAACATAACCAGTCATACATATGAAGACATCTGTTTAATTTTTACAGGAAAGCTCGTTGAGGTATAAAGAGTGGTATAAAGTAATGCATTTTCTCAGCTAACTATAAATCCTTGAACTTAATTGGAATTACAACAAACATAACAAATCTGGGGCTACCCTGTGATTTCACAGAAGCCTGCTGCTGTAAATGACAGCCTCAAAATACTGATCTAAGCTAGCATTAACTAAAGGTTGTAAAATTGCTGTTCAATCTTTCTCACAAGAAGTGACAAATAGCCTGATTTTATATCAGCACAAGAAATAAATATTATCAATATGAACCATGCTGTTCAACAGCTTAAGTCACAATCTGAACTGCGACGAAGCTGAGAGCTCAAGATTTCAGGTCAAGAAGAAACAATTCTTTAGTTTGATTTTTTTTTTCTTTAAAAAAAAATAAAAAGAGAGAGCAAGAGTTGTTTGTTGACCTTGAACTGCTTTGGCTTCCAGAAGCTTGTTTTAATTTTTAATTAACACATTCAAGTACAGTTAAGTCCTATCTCCCTCCATTTTACACAGTTGCTTATCCTCCTCCCTATGTTTCCATGAGTTTACAAAGTTATATTTCACTGAAAGTGTGGAGTTCAGACAAACTTATAAAACCATCTATCCCCATTTGCCCTCCCAAAAAATTACTTGTTTCCAAAGGAAAAGCAACATGCAATGGTTGAAATGGGCAGTATATGACACCAAGACATACCAGTGCTTCCTAAGTCAGTCAGCACAAGCATCAGCACTTCATAACACAAGAATGAACAATTTCATGCCAAGATTTTTCCCATCTCCAGTATGGGCACTACCTGCAAATAATGAAACTCTTTGTCCTTAAACTAATGAGAAACATTGCTCACAGTCGACCGTCAAGAAGTTGTGTGACCTTTGGATAATCTGAGGAGGAAAACCCAAAAGCTCTTACAAAAGTCTGCATTTATTTAGTGGTAGAATTAATAGTGCCAGCCTATTTCATAGCTGATACATGAAGAAGCAGCAGCAGCTGCTCTTTCAGCCACTGTGACTGTAGCCTAGAGACCTTGCCTTGATTTGAAGAATGAGTTGCACTCTCAAACTTCTCTGTACTGCAATTTTATGAAGGTAGTATGTTTTAATTCCTTGTTTAAAAGCAGATGCACCCCTGGACAAAAGATTTCAAATCTAGACATGCAAGACATTGGAGAGATCAGGTTTTTCATAGCTAAACCAACAGTCTCTTATTAAATCTATAGCTGAGCGCACATTCATGCAAGTGTGTGCATGCACGTGCACACACGGCAAGGAATTTAGGAAGTTCACAGAAAATGCATTCCTGTGTGCAGACCCCATTCCATGAGAAACACAAAGTGAAAGCCTCTGGTCTGTTCAAGGCACATCAGAACCAAAGTGATACACTAGATGTAGTCAGGAACATGCAAATGCATAGCACACAGAAGAATTAGCTGATTGCTACAACATCTAGTGATGAGGTTCAGCAACAAAAGTGACATGGTGAGTTCAGCCATTTGATGATGAAAAAGGTTTGGGACATTAGGTTTTTCATGGTTGTCAAGCACATTCAAAAGTTAAATTGTTCTGTCTGCTGGCATATATTATGGTCTTGTTTAAAACCCCCTTTATAGAACTCACTCCCCCTTTATGCATTAATTATCTTGGCCATTGGATGATCCCTCTCTCCTCATTCCTAGTTTCCTTACAGAGCACTGGGGAAGGTGGCTGTCATTCATTCATCACCTCACTCCCTTGAAAACAGGCAAACATAGCCCAACACAGTTGGCAGGGCACAGGAAAAACCTGGTGTCTCCAGAAACAGAATGCTTCAAGTATTCAGTGACTGACTGGTAATTGATTATCCCAAAGTAACAACTGAAGGTTTGAAGCTTCTTAACAGCACAAAGCTGATCAAACTGCTTGATACAGTCATCAGCAAGAAAGATGCTTACCATCGAGCTACTGTGTCATTCTGCAGTTGCAGCTTTCTACACCCTAATGTAAAGTATTCTGGCGTCATACATGCACTAGTATATTTGGGTTATACATCTAAAAGTATCAACAAACTTATTAAATAAACACTTCTCATTTGGATCACATATCTGAAAATAGTATTTGTGAGGTTTCAGCTTCCAAGACTTCCTAAGTCACAGCACTGACCACCAGAGAACCCTTCCCCTCATCCATGCAAGACCTCAACTGAATTTGGGTCTTCCAAATGGATGTAGAAGTGCCACTACAGAAAATCCCACACTAAGACCAGTCCCTGTAGAAAAGTCCATTAAACAAACACTTGTCCAGAGCAACCAGAAGTCAGAGCTTTTCCACAGATTACAAAGAGACTAAAGTCAAATCCCCATGCAGTTACAGTATTTGGATCTGAGACACTAACAGTAGATGCAGGTCTGGGCAGAAGGAAGGAAGAAGTACTACACAACCACACCACTGTGCCTGCATTCAGTGCTTGTGTAGAGTTTGCCAATACGCATTAGGAAGATGTGCAACAGGCTTAACTGACCCCTAACAAAGCCTCACCACAACAGGGACTGACCATTTCCTGTTGCAGGTGGTTCTGCCTTCCTGATTACAACTAGAAATTTTATCCAGGGCCCAAGAGGGTTTCTTTTCTAACTAAGTCCTGTCTGAACCAGCACCTTTCTAAGAGATATTTCCATTGCAATTTCTCTGTATGGTGGGTTGACCCTGGCTGGAGGCCAGGTGCCCACCAAAACCGCTCTATCACTCCCTTTCCTCAGCTGCACAGGGGAGAGAAAGTATAACAGAAATCTCATGAGCTGAGATAAGGACAGGGAGAGATCACTCACCAATTACCATCATAGGCAAAACAAATTCAGCTTGAGGAAATTAGTTTAATTTATTACCAATCCAATCAGAGTAGGATCATAAGAAATAAAAACTAAATTTTAAAACAGCTTTCCCTCACCTCTCCCTTCTTTCCAGGCTCAACTTCATTTCTGGTTTCTCTACCTCCTCCCCTGAAGCAGCGCAGGGGGACAGGGAATAGGGGTTGTGGTCAGTTCATCACACTGTCTCTGCCGCTCCTTCCTCCTCAGGGCAGGCTCCTCACACTCTTCCCCTGTTCCAGTGTGGGGTCCCTCACATGGGAGACAGTCCTCCATGAACTTCTCCAATGTGAGTCCTTCCCACAGGCTGCAGTTCTTCACAAACTGCTCCAGCACGTGTCCCTTCCACAGGGTGCCATCCTTCAGGAACAGACTACTCCAGCGTGGGTCCCCCACAGGATCACACGTCCTGCCAGCAAACGTGCTCCAGTGTGGGCTCCTCTCTCTGTGGGTCCACAGTTCCTGCCAGGAGCCTGCTCCAGCAAGGGCTTTCCACAGGGTCACAGCCTCCTTTGGGCATCAACCTGCTCCAGTGTGGGGCTCCTCACCATGGTCTTCACCACAGGCTGCAAGGGCATCTCTGCTCTGGCACCTGGAGCACCTGCTGCCCCTCCTTCTTCACTGACCTTGGTGTCTCCAGAGTTGTTGCTCTCACATATTCTCAATTCTCTCTTCTGGCTGCTGCTGCTATTGCAAAGTTTTGGTTTGTTCCCCC
>NW_009649568.1:1545461-1564077 GCF_000708025.1 Charadrius vociferus
GTCCCACCACCACTGCTGATGTGCTCAGCCTTGGCCAGTGGCAGGTCCATCTTGGAGCTGGCTGGCACTGGCTCTGTCAGGTATGGGGGAAGCTTCTAGCAGCTTCTCCCAGAAGCCACCCCTGTAGCCTCCCCGCTACCAAAGCCTTGCCACGCAAAACCAATACATTCTGTCACTGCTATTTTGAAACATCCTCACATTGCCAGCAGACCTTGGTAAAAGAAAGGGGTTACTGTGATACTACTGCTGCTTACTGAGCTTTTTTAACAGGCAGGAAACCGGGCCATCGTTTTTATAAGTGACATTTTCCAGACATCATGAGTTATGCAAGAAGTCACTTTTTTAATAAAAAAAGTATTCTCCATAAAGCATTCCAGATACCGTTTTGATGGATGTTTTAAAGTTATTTCCTCCTTTTTGTCACTCTCTCCAGTGGTCAGTTAAGCCAGGTTTCACAGCATTGTTCCTTTAAGTCTGTTTTACAGGTGATTGAACGCTAGAGAGATGAGCAAAATTCTTCCTGCAGTATTTATGCTTATTTGTCACAGCTTGAAATTGGGCTGGGACATTGAAAGCATTTCAGAGCTTGTGCAAATCCTCCCTTTGGATTATTTACAACCTGTTGATGCATATTCAGGAGCACACCATAAAATATCATTAAAGCAATAAATCTGTCTTCACCTACCATGAGCTTCCCCATCTCCTCACACTCTTTGATATATTTTCAGTTGTTTTCCTTCCACTGCTAACCCAAATAAGATATCTTCTTAATAATAAAACAGTCAGATTGAAAGTGCACGATGCTGCGATACCTCTGTGATGTCCTTACCCATAGTGCTGTGAAACTGAGTACAGAGACTATTTCAGTAAAAGACGAATGATGCTGGACAAAGAATAGGAGTGACGACTATTTACAATAAGCGGATGTTGCAGATATCAGCTGGAAGCTGAGATGCATTTCATTGTAACTAATTACATTTGGATATACAAGTAGCAAAAATATACAAGCTGTTCCTATCCATGGCAGAAAATCTGCTTTCTTGACACCAGGCTCTATGGCACTTGCACACCACCACCACTGTTAGACTTTATAGTCCAAATTCTTTCCTTTTAGCACTCCAAGACCCCATTCTACAAACACCTCTTACTTTCCCCCCTAGTGTTTTGTCTCTTTTTACTTGAGAAGCTTCTTTAATTAAAGTCAAGAGAAAAAAGTAGTTAAATCCTTGCCATCATTTTCCTTCCCATATAGGAGAGGCAGAGTTGGTTTTGCTAGAAATATTCATATACTAAAATAGGGGGAAAAAATCAACTTCCCCTGGAGTGCAGTATTTCTTTGTTTTATCACAAACATCTGTATACTAAATGGCATTTGTCTCACTGAAGAAGGAAGTTTTCCCTCCTTCTGAAGCAGTTAGATATGTAGTGTACTGCAAGCCATATTTTGTGACTATTACATGAAAGAAGCAAAAACATCCCAATATGTATTCCCTTTCCCCAGGTGACTGTCAAATTGCAGCCAACTGTAATTCACAGAGAGACTGGGGACAAAGCAGAAGTGCTTATTCAGCAAGCAGGAGAGTTCACGAGTTAAAGGTGTGCATTTATAAGTGAGGGTTTTGGTCGCAGTAGTTGAATGCATTTTAAGCAATGTGCTATCAAGGATGGTATTGGCAGAAATAGCAGAGGAATCGGCACAGTTCTAGAAGAATCACATGCACAGAGAAGGAGCAAAGATTAAACCAGCATTTTATTGCTCAAATACTGTGAGGTCTCACATGCAAGCACACAAAAAAAATAAAAAGAAAACACCTCTCCAATGAAAGTTACAAGACAGCCAACACTTCCCCCTCCTTCCCCAGGAGAGAAACTAAAGCCAAGGAATCTTTCTGGCCAACACACTTCCCCAAGGCATTGCCCTTGCCCTGCCCTATCTGAAGCATCTTTTAATCCCTCTCCTCAGGAGCGTGATACGGCAGCAGCAGAAAATATGTTAGACCACAGCTTGGGATTCACTGAGGAAACACAGGACAATTATCATTGGTACACTACCTGCTAACTGCCTTTTGCTTTATCTGCAAGCTCTTAAACCGCACAGCTACTAAAATAAAAGTAATCCTACCTCTTAAAATAGCTGATTTAACTGCTCCTGCATCACAGCACCAAACCCTGGCTTTTGTACACCATACAACTGGATCATGCACTTCACTTCCCTCTTCTCCTTCATACCACATGCATACCACGCAAGGTATATCGCCATCTAAGCCAAACTTCCCTACCTAATGGAAAAAAGAGAAGAGAGAAAACAGGTGAAGAATTCCTAATGGTCCCAGTATTTATTTAACTAAGCAGAAAAATGCACTGTCAGGTTGATAATCCATTTTCCTTTTTCCTATCCAGACTCTTAGGCAGGTCTTGGCACTGCAGTCTCCAGAAAAACTATTTTCCTGGTACAGCTTGCCCCTTCACTGAGCAAAGTATTTAGAGGCTAGAATTATTATCAGATATCTCAAACTGCTGGTTACTCCAGAATTAACCAGAAATTTTACGCAGGATACTTTTTTTTTCCCCCTGAAGAAATTTTCTCTTTAACCTGTCATCTTCTAAAGATGATTTGTCTGCCTCATTTACACTCCCATGGGAAGGATACTTATGATCTTGCATGATTATTCCCCTAATTCTCTGGTTTATCACTGTGCTACTTATGCTATCTGCAAAACCAGGTGAATATTCCTTGTTTATTCATGTCTTATTCTTACTGGAAAAGGAAAAATAACCAATAATTTCCACTAGGCTACTGTATTAGAAAATGGAAATATTATATGTAGCAGCTGTCGACATAGTTTAAAGGGGGGTTTTGTGTTGTTGTTTCTTGAAAACTCTTTCAAGTCCAAAAATTCAGAAGGTGAGAATTAATTCCCAAAATATCTCAGATATTGAAAAGGGAACTAAAACCTGTATCTTGCAGTTATTGCTATTTACTATCAATTTATGGCCAAGACATTTTTGTACATTTCTTAAAGACCACTTGGACCATTTTAAGTCATGCACGCTACCATACAGGTCATTGAGATGAAAGCTAATAGTAGCAGGCAACAGAAGGGACAAGAGCTGTATTAAAAGTAAGATGTCTCCATTCTGCAGGCATAAATGCCATGTTTTGTCTAAGTTGCTTCATTTTGATTACATTTCCCCAACATTTTTTTTTTTCAAGCCAGATACTAGCTTTGGTTTACACAGCATTAACTACTAAGAAATTCAAATAGTTAATAAGATAGCAACCATATGTAAAAATTGTGTTTCTGCTGTAAGTAAAAATGAATTTGCAGCATCAAATTACTTCCATAGTGGTTCAAAATTATCATAACTATCGTCCAAAAGTTGCATTATGCTATTGCTTTATTTGCCTTTCCTTAAAAATATCTGTAAGTAACTTCAGATCTAACAAGGTTACTGAACTGGAAGTAAAATTATACATATCCTGGATGGGAAAAAAAAAAAGGCAAGCTGTATTTAATTACTGGTTATTACTCTGGACAAGAACACCTGGAGAACATTAGGGTAAAGATCAACTGTACAAACCATAACTGCCATCCCTACCCAAACTGTCAGCATCTCCAGATCTATAAAGCTTTCTGAAACAAAAATCCTTTCTTCTCCACAGGCAAGTTCAGCTGATCATTTCACATTTACTCTAGGTCACATGACACAACAAATTCCTCTGCCCAAACATCTACTTGGGGGGTTGTGAGACACTTCCCCAGAAATCAAATTATTTCCAACTTTTCCCCAGGACAAGATAAATTGGGGTAGTTAATTTTCACGTAAGCATTAATAGTCAGCAAGTGGTCTCGGGCTACTGCAGCAACCAGAGAGGAGAAGAAGAGGAGAACAGCTGCTCTGAAGAGCTTGGCTGCTTTTCTATAGGGTATGCAGTCACCAGTCTCATCAGGCACCAAGCCTAATAAGATCCCTGCTAACTGTGCAGGATCAAGGGTCCTGACTGGAGAGCATTTTACAGAGAGGAAAAAAAAAATAAAAGCAAATCGCTTGCTGGCAGGAACGATAACTATTTCAGAGACTAGTATAAGAAACATTTCAAGAAGTGGCTAGGTCGTGCCAAGGTCTTGAACACAGGTAGTGATGTCGTGCAGCGAGGACGTGTGCAGGCTCTGACACCAACGCTTCCCAGCGCGGCTCCCCCAGAGAATCCCTGTGCCCTGCAGCTGTGAAACAGTCTCGATGTTTTTCGCTTCAGTTTCTGATGACACATAACTGCAAAACACTCCCTGTGCATGTCCTAACTCCCATCTCGGCCCAGACTCGGAGGAATGACAGTGCTGGATTTAGAGCAAAAGTACATTGGCTCTGACTTGTAATGCATAAAATGATCAAATGCATTGATCATTTTATGTACAGCAACATGTTGGTATGAAGCTGTATTGTAACAGTACACTGAATATTGCACACGGGGAGGTGGATGCAGACATGCTACATCAAGATTTATAGGCATTAGAGAAAAGCTTAAGACCATTCCTAAATATTTAGAAAAGCTTGGCAAATTTCTTAGTCTCCAGAGAGTCTTTTTAGTGTTGCAACCTTGAGCAAAAGACTAACAGCATCCTTTGGTTTCTACATTCACATAGAAGAGCGAGTGAGCAAATCCTGCTACATATAAATAAGGCATTTGAATATATCGACTATAGCTTGTAAGTCCAGATAAAATTTACTACCTGCTATGTCAGTATAGTAGCAAGAAAAATACACTCTGATGTTGACATGAACTATTTTGGGGAAGGAAAAAAAAATAATAAGTTAGGCCACACAGAATTCAAAGTTTAGAAGGTAGGCTGTTCATCAAACTTGAAAGTGTTATTTAGCAGTACAAAATAAAGCAAATAACTTGCATTCCACAATTCCCCAGTTAATCTTTATTGATTAAGCTTTTGTTAGAAAAAGGCTATTAGCAATGCATATTCTTGGACAAGTGCTTAAAGCAAGTATTGCAACTTATATCCAACCATTTGTTCAGTGAAAAGCATTTACAAGGAATTGTATTTCACTCTTTTGAGGGGAAAAAGCAGGAGTCATTTGCAACAATGCAAGCAGAACAAATTGGGAAAAAATGCATTCTATTTTACTAGGTTATAAAAACAAGTCATTGCCAAAATTCTCTAGAGATACAGTTAGCATGTTCAGCCTTACATTGTACTAAGAAGGTAACTTTTCTATTTCTAGACTTCAGAGAAAGCTTTGGTTAAAAAAAAATCTCTAGTGCATCAGAAATAGATATTGAATTATAAGTACGTTAATTTTGTGCAGCTTTCCATTTATCTGTAGCTCTCTTGGAACTACTCTTGAACATTACTATTTCAGCCATCATTCTAATATGTTTTATCCCTGAAAAGCACAGTTTTCAGCCTGAATGAGTCAAGAAAAAAAATTACAAACAATTATCAAGCAGTTATATTATTGCTGTAAAGGCATTAAGTAGCTGACTCACTTAAATCTAGTCAAAATGGAGCAATCTGTGTTCTCACCACCCTTCCTGGCATCCCACTTTTCAAGAAAAGGGGTTAAGTAAACTACAGCGTGATAGTAATGAGCTCGTAAACAAATATATTTGTGGTCATCCCTCAACATACTCTTATGACCTTTGCTTAAAATAACCACAGGCTTTTATCCCAAATTTTTATTTCTAATTGTAGTTTTGGGCCTGAAATTTTGATCCACACTGCAAAGATTTTTGGATCAAATTATTAGGGTCTGAGAGACTAACTGCAGAATAGTTACTCAATATTTGCTATGTAAATTTGCAAAGTCAAAGGAACAAATCCTGAAGATATTTTGCATATCCCCACATATACTCTCAAGAAACAGCAGCTTTCATTGTCCAGAGTCCACAGGTATACATCTTTGGATAAAAAGAAGTCATCTGACAGTTTTCTACTTGATGAGTTTTAGATCAAATAATTAACGTACAACATTTCTTGTGGTCTTTTCTGAAGAACTTGCAGCATTTCAGCTTAGTATTCAGCAAAAATAAGTGTTGTTCTTTACTTGAATAAGTGTTGTATCATCATCATCAATATATTATAAACAAGATATCCTAAAGATCAGGACATTCAATTTCTCCAAGAAAGAGTAAAGGGAAGTCAACTTTAAATAGTGGGAGAACAGGAAGAGTCAGATGGATACTAAAATGACTATTTTAAAGTACAGAGTATCTCAGGCACAATCTCTCAGCAATATCTCAGGTGCTATTCTGATGAACCTTTTGGTTTTTTCCAACCTTACAATGGAAAGAGTTATCTTAAAAGGACAGCTTTGCTTAGGAAAGCAAGTTTGGAAATATGGTAGTGCCAGGAGTTTTGTATCTTCCAAATGTATTCCAGTCTTGTTGTAAGCATTCGTTAAGCACAAGTGACTACACAGAAAAGGAGCCAAGTAGTCTTGCCCAACCTCTGTCTTGCCTCACCAAAGTCCCTGAGAGAGTATTTTGCCATTTCCTTAAAAAAAAAAAATAAATCTTTATACATTCCAACCCATTTACATTCCTCCACACACCCCACACCTCCCACGGATTTGATTTTTGATTCAGGCTAATACACGTTCTTTTTAACAAAGGGGAAGAAAAATGCTTATGTTAAGAGTTAAAACAGTGATAACTCTTTTCAGACCATCAAAGCATTTGACTACCTTAATTTCAAACATTTATCTTCAGGTTAGCAGTAAAATATAATTTTACGTTCTCAAAAGCATGCTCAGATGAAGCTTGAGCTTTGCAGAACAGTAGGACTCACCGCCCCTACGTTGTAGTCACAAATGTTTCCACTAAAGGCCATGCCACCCACTAACAGGATCTTAGCAACAAGGCTAGGTACTCCACACCAGGCGCTGCCTCACCATTAGGTACAACATTAACAACAGGCATCAAAGCCATCTTTACTTTACTCCTTAAAACAGCCTTGAGAGTCCCACAACAGTGAGGTGGGCACAACTAACAAAGCCAAGACTCTGGTTCACACAAGAGGCCCCTACAGCAGCCCTTGGTAAGGCTGGAGCCCATGCCCTGCAAGACAACCCCTGCAGAGGTGGGAGCCAGATACTACCTTCATCTGCACATAACCTCAGCAAAATGCAAATATATCAGCCACAAACCATCTTACCTTGACTTAGTTGTGACAGATGAGGAGAGATATGCTGTGAACAGGGCTGTACTTGCCTTTTCCCTTCCATTTGGCAGGACAAAGCTTTTACCTAGAGCCTGGACATCATCATTTCAGGTGCCAACTCAAAAACTCCTGCTGTAGGTCTTCTTCTCTTTCAATAGCTAAACATTCAGTCACAGACCACTGAAGCAGACTAACAGCGTGCCCAGAAGGACTAGAGCTGCAGTGAAGATTTTGTTTTCCAGGACATGCTGTATCACTGAAGCAGAGACCCCACCCACCCACCTGACCAACACAAGCTGCAGCCACCTCCTTCAAACTACCAAACCCACCTACTTTGTTGCTATGCCTTTATAGAAAACACCTGGCTATTTCCCAGCTGGATCTGATCTCAAGCAAAGCTAGCTGGATCTCTAGCCTCAAGCTCCTCCTCACCCACAAAGCAGATCAATTCTTAAATTTGCAAACTCAAAATAATGTATTTATAGCTTGGAATGTGGTTTATTGTTAACTGCAAATGTTTTCCATCATTCGCTAACATATTCATGATGTTCCCATGTTCTTGTATGGATATAAAAGTTCAGGAAACCAACCTCCAAGTGTTTCAGTGGACAGCTAAACATACTTAGGAAAAGGGTAAGACTTTGGGTTTCACGTAAGACTTTCTTCACTCTTTGCAAAGATAGTTTCATAAAAGTAGCAGCAAGCAGAGAATGGTTAAAGTTCAAAGAAAGCAGTAGCTGAACTTTACAAAGACGATGCCAAAAACAAACCAACGAGCCACTGGTCGCTCCCATATCAAATAAATCTTAAGATTATGGGTGTGATATATCTCCTAATCATATTTTACTATTCCTCCTAAATATTCTAGGCTATTCTAAGACAAAACAAGAGTAGGATGCAAAAGCTGCCCTTGGGTGCATGAAAATGATTTTGAAAGATTGTCCCTACTAAATATTAAGACCTAAGGTTTTATTAGAGGTAGGGGAGGTGGAAAGGAGCCTGAGAAAGCAAAACATGTGCACAGCACAGGAATTACAGGGAAGAACACACCCCAGAAGGCATCTTTCTATATGAGGGAGCAAGTGAAGGTCTGATGCTTTTGGATGCATGCAAGGGTTTGCAAGATGGAAGAGACAGAAAATCACAAAAGGAGGGACAGAAAAAATACATAGAAAGGTGGATATTTCTGGGAAATGTATGAAAGAAAAATATTCAAAGCTCCATGGTGACAGAGGGAGCCCAGCATCTCAAAAAAAGAGGGAAGGCACAGGTTTGAGTAATGTAAAGCAGAAAACTTGAGAGGTTTTTATCTATTGGGAAATGCTTGGATGTGTAGCTAAAGCTTTTCAGGGTAAAAGCAGCATTGTTAGTAACTTCCCACTCTTCTTGTCTTTGGAGAAAGACAACTGTCACTAGAAGGTTTCCCTCTATTGTAAATAACTGGAAGGCTGACTGTGGTAAATGACCATGAATTTCACCAGCCTCAGGTCTTGGGGATCTCATGCAATATGCAGCTGGTCAATATAAACCTATGCTTGATTATTATTTTATTTTAGAAAACATGCTAACCACCAGTACTTCCTCATGACAGTCTCACCACCACTTACAAAGACACCTTTAAATATATCTTGAAAAATAAAGGCATAATCTAGTGATTTATTTAGAAAAGAACACAAAAGAAACTTTTCCTATATTATTTTAGCAGAACATTTTACTGTTTCAAATTCATCTGTGTTTCGAAAGTGTATGCTTATTCAAGAACAGAGCAAAACATAGATATAGATTGGTAGGGGTCCTAAAATACCATTTACATTTTTACAAGCCAAGAAACCGGGGGAAAAAAAGATGATGTTACACATTTCCAGAGATGTAGCTTGGTGACAAAGCTGCTTTGTAGAAAACAGGGACGTTTAAAATCTCAAACACATTCATTCTATAGTCTGTATTCAAAGCAAATCCACCAAGCTCTTGCACAAAAGAAGGTGAATAATCAGCCAGCTATACACTATTCATTAGTGATGCAAGAAGCTATTTCAGAGAGGGGGATCTTTAAAAGCAAAGTCTGCCATGGAAAGATGCATTTATTTAGAAGCCATTAGAATATTTGTCTCATCTGTTCCTCCATATCCTCACCTGAGCTCACTCTGTTTAAGAACAATGCAATCAGTCAAGGTGTTTAATAATGGAAGACTCAAAACCTTTGCAATAAATATGTCCCTGGGCTTTTCATTTTCCAATGGAATTTTCTAAATATGAATCAAAGCAGCAGAAAATAAAAAGATTCAGACATGTCTGAGCAAACCCTAATAATTTTAACTTAAATTAAATGTTATCTATCTTGTGCAGTCTATTTACTTCTTAGTCAATCAGAACCACACACAAAGATTTCTTTAAGAGAATCAAAAGCAGCTATTTAGTGCCAGGCTGGGTTGGAAATTTATCAATAACTTTCTGGATTAAGAAGGATAAAGGAAGGGGAGGAGGATTTTTTTCAAGAAGTCCTGCAGTCTTAGTGGAAGTCAGCACTTGGTGGAAGCAAGCAGTGGCAAATACCGATCTCGCTATGGAAAGAGCCATGTTGGTCTCATTCATTCAAAATCAGCACAAATGCCCATAGAAAGTGTAACAAAGGACTTAGAGCATGGGATGCTGGACTTGACAGCACTGGGACAAATGCATACGCACCATTCGGTCCCTGTGGAAGACGTACTTTCCTTTAGCTATTGCTCCTCTACTGTTTGGCTCTCTTTTTCTGCTCCTTCCCCAGCATGGATCTTGAGTGCATTTTTAATAAGATTATGTAAATACCTCCTCTGTCCTTCCTGATGACTGACGTCATGACTTTTTCCTACCTGCAGAACACAGGCCTAACTACTCATAAGAATTAGATTGTTAGACCTGCTTTTTTTTACATCAGGGAGGGGGCAGTTATTCACTTCAGCAAGTTCTCATTAGTTTTGAAAATATCTGCAAGATGACAAAGATTCCCCTTCTCAGAGAAAACGACTGAGCCCCACAGACTTCAGTAAGTCTTCAACAAATATGAATCTGAACAAAATCAGCCCGCTTACTGAGACAACGCCCTAGGGCAGACAGCAAAGTTGCTTGTTATCAGAATAATTCTGGTAGCCTATTAGCAGGGAATGAAGCGCTGGGGTTTTCTAGGCAGAAGTCTGACTGAACAAAACGCTCTTAAGGTATCCAAAGGGAGAGACTGTTGTCACATCAGAATGTGTTATGGGATGTCGTTTACCTCTTGCAGTTACCATTGCTTACATATGCTCATTCACAAGGATTTTGAAACATCTGCATGTGAATTTGAGAGAGAGAAGGCACAGCTTCTTAGTACTGACAATATGGAAGGCAAGTTCTTCATTTTAAGTAAGTAGGAATTTCCTTTCCTCTCTTCTTCACAACTTTCTCATCCTCAGCTGATATGATACATTGTATATATTTTTAACTCTATTGTTATTTCGTTGCTTGGAACCTTCCCTCTATAAAAAAGTAGCAAAATTGTCAAGGTAAATATAAGCAAGCTTCAAGAGGTAAAAAAAGCCAAGAAGTTACCTCACCTGCAAGTGGTTTTGTTCTCTTTTATGCCCTTTTGCTGTTTTATCTAATTAGATGGGAAGACGAGATTGGTGCCTACCAATAGTATCTGCAGTCCTTACACAGTGGATGCTGCATCTTTGCTCAAGTCTTCCAAATGCAACTTTAATAGAAATCATTCTAAGAAAAAAGACAGGAAAAATAGAAGCAAATGGAAACAAACAAACAAAAAAAATGTACAAAAGGGACAGAGGCAAAGAAATACAGAAATGACACAACATGTCAGGAAGGAACCCACCCAATAAACAAACAGAGGAGCAACAAATTAGAGAAAAGGTAATGCCTGCAGAAATTAGGAGAAAGCACAATAAAGTGGAACACAAAAGAGACTAGTCCATACCCTTTTCTTCAACTAAAATTGCTTCAGATTGTGTTGAAGAGGAAAGAAACATATTTTCTCTCAAATGTATTTTGACTTTC
Source organism: Charadrius vociferus (assembly GCF_000708025.1). Classification (NCBI taxonomy): domain Eukaryota; kingdom Metazoa; phylum Chordata; class Aves; order Charadriiformes; family Charadriidae; genus Charadrius; species Charadrius vociferus. Next base: position 1,556,666 of record NW_009649568.1, read on the forward strand.
CCTCTTCAGACCTGAATTCTGTTACCGGCACTTTGGCATGTATTTAAGTAGACACTGTGATTTTTTTGCCGTTTTCAGAAGTCATCCCTGTGCCACTGAGTTTTTTATCAGCATTGACACATCTCTACAAGCACTGCTGACATCAATAGTTCTCAGGATCAGTATTTATGCAAAGCACTTCTCTTTGGGGAAAAAGGTATACTTGTTTTTTTCATTACTGAGCTGAGGTCTGAAGTTGCTGTTTATATTACTCTTTTACCTGCCACAACAAGCCTTTTAGCTTGAGGCAACATGCTGAGAAAGGACACCATTACCTGTAGCTATAAGCATACTGTACACCATTTTGCCCTGTAATTAGCATTTCTTCCTTTTGCTAATCAAACTCATATGTTTCCAGTTGCATGCTGCTCTGATACCAGCCTCTGTGTGTTTGTGTGCACATGTGCAAGTGCAGTCACAGCAGCTGACAGACCAGCAGCACTCAGTCAAGTGGAAAATACAATTTCCAGAAAATAAAAACATGCATTCCCAGAGACAACAATCTGCCTAAAGAAGTAATCTGTTAAATGTAGTTACCCGGTAATTTAGCAGTGAAAATGATCAAGATTTCTCACGTGGCTCTCACCTAAAGCTTCCCTCAGACCCCTGTGGTCTTTGTTATGATTAAGAATAGATTTGATACTTACTAAGGGCTGACATATCCACCTAAGCCCTTAGGCAGTTATCACTTTGGATGAATAACTGTATTGCATAGTCTCTAAACTTTACAAAAATATGACATATGGTGGACATCCTGACTTTTGAAGGAAGGAGGAAAGCCTATGGATTTTGCCAGCTTCTGTAGTTTTCACTACCTGAAGATACACATTGATATATGTAAGCCACTAAAACCACAGTAGACAACTGAAATGGAAGTTACTAAATCTAAGAAAGAGATATTAAACTTCTTCCTGACATAATCTAGTTGTAAATCAGGATATAAACATCCTAGTCGTCCTTCTCAGCTTCCAATTTTCACATTCTGGAAACTAAGTAAGTTTCATGTTTTTGTTCTGAGTCAATTCTCATTGCATTCTTCTTTTCCTGACCATCGCTGAGACAACACTCATGCTTTTTAAAGTCCCCGTCTCTTTCTTGTTCTGCAGTTACTCACTGCTGTGCATCTCCTTTCCCACCCTCTGTCTGCAGAAATTGTGGCATTGCCTTTTTCCAAGAGGAGTCTTGGCCTCTCAGTTTTTCTTTTGGAGAAGAGTAACCCACCATGACATGCCCATATCCCATGCTAAATCTGCTGTGGGGAGTGCTTGAGCTTAATCCAAAGGCCTCTGTGATGAGAGCAGGTTTGAATACATGGAGTGTAAGTACTATTTACAGAGGATAAACATTTTCACATTTTCCCTGTCTAGATACACAGCAATGAAACACACATATTTCATTAAGCAAAAATGATCGGCTGTTTTCCTAAGCAGCAGTCTTCATTGTCACTTAATAGTCAGATTTTAAGAGAACTGAGAGCATTTTAATTAAAGGATGCAAACAAATAGTCTGGTTTTGAGAGATGCTGAGCACCTGGTATTGCAAACCGCAGATGGTCTGTCACTGCCCCTTCTGAACTGCTCCACTGACCCTCATTAAGGGCACACTACAGCGAATTACAGTGACGGCTACACAAGGCACAGTCACGAGGCTACACTCCCTGCCCTCTAGACATCGTAATGCAAATAATAACATCATAACTCCCATCATCTAACTAAAGTTAGCCTGGCATCCACGTATCATATTTTATCCCAAATGTGTAGGTATTTATAGTGAAGTAGAAAAGGCAAGAGCTGTGAGGCATCGGTCCCTAGGTCATGCTGGGACTCAGCAATAGCTCCTAAAGATGGCTCTGATGCCAAACACTGGCAGCTGCACTGCAGGTTCAGCAAGCACCTTCTCACCTCTCCTGTCCATGAAGCCACCCATCAAGCCCCCTCACGCCGCTCTGAGCGGGTTCTGTCCTTGAGCTGAGCCCGCTCCAAACCTTTGTGTCACACTGATTCAGTCTCCCTTCACACCATACCAGCTAGTCAGGATATGTACAGTAGCTAAACGTGCTCAGAAAGGAGAGCAAAACAGTAGAGGGATTCAAAAAGGGGGGAAGATGGTCAACTAGAGCTCCTCTAAGAGCAGAGCAGTAAAAATTGAAAAAGCATATGTATCCCCTGTGACGCTGAGTTTTTGCCCTGATAAACATCTCTGCCAAGAACGAGCTGCTTCTCCAAGACGGCGTGGCCCTAGAGACTAAACAGCAACTTTTACCTTTCATAAACCCAGTGGGAGGAAATCTCTTCTGGCGGCACTATCTGCCACATTAATTTCTGACATCAGTTTAAGCTGTTTTGTCTTGCGTTTGGTGTCTTTGGTTGTGCCTGGGTAACCACAATCAGCGATCAGGGCCTCTTCTCCACCCCCACCACGCCCCGCGAAAGCAAACACACTGTGTCCAGGAGTGGCTCTGACCAAGGGCGTAGTGGGTCCCATCCCCACCACAGCTGTAAAAACCTCGCTAAAACCTTTCCTTGTCCCTCTGTGTGAAGACCGATGCACAGCTGCAGGGTAACACCACGGAGGTAAGGTAACGAGGTAAGGTAACAAAGAGGTAACAACAGAAACAGCAAATACCAAGTTCCAACAGGTAGCAACTTGCTACCACACCTAGCTCACATACCTTCAGGCACCAGCGCTTGAGCCCTCGTTGAGGATTGTACTGGCTATCCCCATGGTCACAGAGGATGGGAGTGTAGCAGCTCAGGCTGAGCATGACAAGGTGCATGTAGGAGAAAGCCACAAAAGTCCTTCAAAATGAATGGCTATTGTTTTGTGGTGTTGTTTTCTGCTACATAACTAAACGCTCTTGTCTTAGCATAATGTCGGTAATGAATAATCCTTATTGTTCTTACCTGGTACAGTATTCTTCTCATGATCCCAATGTATATACGCAGACACACACACTACTCCCTGCTTCAAAATATTCTGCTGAGATCTCACAGCTAAAATACATTAAAGAAGCCACTGATTATGCCTATATATGGCTAACTTTAAATCCACCCCAACCTAGTTTGCCATTACTACAGTGCCTACGAGAAACATCCCTTGCCCTGGGCTCTCTGAACTATGCCTGGGCACCACCTCAGTGCCAGTTAGCACAGCCTACCATCACACCCATGAGAGTGGTACAAATTAAAACGGCGTAGGCAATGATATGCTCATGCTCAAGTCCTCGCTCTGGTCCTGCTTTGTTTGCTGGAAAGATGTGGCTCTGCAAGCCTGCACGGGTGTACCCTGAGCAGAGGAAGGAGAAGGGAATAGTAGTTACCCATTAACCTCCTAATCCATCTGCACCACTAAAGTGGGAGCTTTACCACACTCTTCACCATCATGCTGTTATGCTCTTCCAGAACAAAAACCTTTCTTTTCTCAAATCCATGCCTGGAAAGGAGGAAATTTAGAAGGGGAAAAACTCCAGCATCCCCACCTGATTAACCTCCAGGCCTGTGGATACGATCCAGGCAGGGAGGAGAGACAGCTCTCAGCAAACCCCAGCCATAAGATTTACGTTAGTGAACAGGAAAGGATGAAGCAGAAGGGAACAACTAAAGCTTCTTAACATCCCTGAAAAGAAACATCACAGAAAGAAACAGAGCCTGCAAACAAAGGAATGCCACATAGGAAATACAAATTATCCACCTGATTTATTGCACAAGGGGGATTTAAATGTGATGAAAAAACCCCCAGACTTTCAGATGTATCAAGTCTGCAGTGTCAAGAAGGGCAGAGAGCTTACAAAGGATGGTGGCTTACAAATCAGCTCCAATCCTTCTTTCACTCCATACTGTAATGAGGCAGAGTTTGCAGACAGAGAAAGAGGAAAGCAACCCAGACTTCATGGCTGGATACTGGAATTTCCACCATCGTAGTAAACTGAGGATTCCCTGCCCCATTCTTCTCCCACACCAGCTTTACATGCCAGCTCCTTATCACCTACCACACCAGGCCCAAGGAGGGAGAGCTGAGATGCTGGAGAGGCCAAGAGCTGGCACGCACGGGGTATAAGTAACTCCATAAGTCACATCTCTTCCTGAGGCTCTGAACGCGCTGCAGGGCAGTGCTGCTGTCTCCATCCCCCCAGCGCCAGCCCAAGGCAGTAAATGCAGAGAGCTGAGAAAGGCTGTCTTTTGAAGTAGAGGGTGACTGTGACTCATGCCAATCTTCTGTAGCCTTGCTGATGTCTTCAGATCCAGATTTTCTCATTTAGTTTGTGGAGAGTTTATAGTAAACTGGTCAGAGATCACTCTTGGGGTTCTCCTGGCCACAGACATACCTGGAGAATTGTCTCTGAACAAAATTCTGAGGTGCTGGCGACTAACTGTCAGCTCAAGGAAGAAGCTGGGACTAGCATCATCACTGGTGATGAGCATTGTTTGGAAACAAAAGATAGGGAATGTAATCTTGAATTCAAGGAACCCAATCATTTTATTGTTCATCTAAGAAAATGTTTCGCTCTGCATCAAGTCTCTCAGAAAGGGACTAAAACACATGTCACAAAAACTCAACAGTGTTCTGCATCCACAGCCCACCCACCACATCAAATTTTTATTTGCTTGTTCTTTATCATTCAAACAATCCATTTTTATTATTTGTGTTGTCATAGTGTCTTGGAACCTGAGTCCAGGATCAAGACTTTAATGAGGTGGGCACTGTAGAAACTCTGGGCAAAAAGACTGTCTCAAAAAACTTGAGATTGAAGTACATAAGAAGTATGGGCCTTCTTCCTCCAGTAAATGTAGTGGCCCTGTGAGCAGCTATTACCTGTTCATTGACCCATTATTTTTTTTTTTTTTATGAAGGAGTTTAAATAGCTTTATCTAAACTAATGCAAATATCACTTAAGCTAAGTAAAACTCTCCCACTATTGTTTGACTTTCAGTTTGACATAGACTTTTTCTAAACAGAAGGCTAAAACAATCAAGAAATACTTTTCCATAAGCCCAATGGCTCGGTGTGCTGTAGAACAGCTTTCTGGAGGAATAAAGTGGATACCAAAAGTATAAATGTATTCAGAAAGTGTCTGTAGACACTCTTATAAAAAGATCCCTCAAGGTGATTACATACAAAGGCACAGCTAGCGTTTCAAACTTGTATTGCCTACGCTTCAGCAAGATAAGAGGGTGTGCCAGGACAAGGATCTCCCTGTATTTGCCCAGGTCTTATACTCTTTACTAAGTACCCACTGCCGGCCCTCCTCAGAGAGGAGATAATGGGCTTAGAAGGACTTTCTGCCTGACCCAATATGACCGTTCCTATGTAAAAGAACACAACAAAAAATTTACTCTGAAAAAATAAGCTCTAAATTGCTACCTATTGTAATCAAAACAGAAAAGCCCCTTCTTGCCATCGTCAAAGCTCTTGCTGTGAGGCACACCAGCTGATCAAGATGCCACTACACGGAGTAGGGGGCAGCTTTGCTGATGAAGTGCAATCTGAGGATGTGAGCCACAGTTTGAAACCGAAAGAGCACACAAAGAACAAAGTAGCAATGAGCAAACCCAAAGCAAACACCACAGGAAGGAAGAGGTCCTACGGAGATATTTGAAAAAGGAGCTGGAGAGACTACTTGCTCACACTGTAAGATCCAACGCCCTTGCACACAGTTTTGGGAATTTCTAGAGATTTTCTGCCACCATCAATGTCACTCGAGTAGTTTTCCCTAGGAGGCAAATCTTTTTAAAAGGTTTACAGGCACTGCAGAAAAATCATATACTGAGTTGTCAGTTCTAGAGATGCACTTTCACGTTCCCGTTAGACTGAGTGTAACGGCATCAATCTGAAGCCAGATGCAGACCATAGAGCGAACACAGGTTGATCATAAACAGTCAACTCATCAGGAGCAGTGGACAGAGCAGGACTGTTTTGCTTAACCTCTGCTTGTTCTAAGGTCACTTGTGGTATAATTAAAACTTCATTCATTAATTCAAACAACAGCAGGAGATCTGCACGTGACTGGTAGCTGAGGGAGAAGAAAACTTCATTCACTAGCGCCAAAACCTGCAAAAGAAAAAACGGTGTTCAGCTCACATAAAACTGGAACTTACAAAGCATACAGAAGACAAGTCCTAAGCAGCCACCTCAAAAGCAGGCACACACCAAACCATCCAGGGACACTGCCTCTAATTAGACTGATGAAACTACAATGTGGCTGTGTGTTGCAAGTAGTTGTTAGAGCTGCTATCTATAAAGGTTTTCCATTGCCTTTTGGATAACCAAAGGTATAAATGAACTTCTAGCACTTTCAGCTTTTTAAAGCTTTTGTGGAATAAAAGTTTGCAATGGTTTGTAGGGGCTAATTTCACTGAAACGTATTTTTGGTTTGCTTCAAAAACAAAGACTTGTATAAATAGAAGTCCAAGCGAACAACAAACATCATGAGCTGAAGGAAAGGGTACATACGATTTACTAACTAGCACCCGGGATTACTTAGCACCAAGGCAAAATATATATCAGGGAAGTGAATTGCATGCAGCAAACAGGTCATCCGCGTGGTACCCAGCCTCCTCAGACTATGGGCTGGAAGCAACCACTGAGATGTGATGAAGCCCAATGCTGAGTGCCGAGAAGAGGGAGAGAGAAGGCACTGAATAGGTGTACAACTGTTGGTAGGTGCTGAAGAGCCTGGGGCTCAGCCCAGGGGCAGCAGGTTGGTTATCGCCCAGGCATGTCTAAGCACATCACTAAGCTATCACTCACTGTAAAATCTCCTGGTCCAAATATATGACTCTGTCAGCTGCTCTTTTGCCTTTGCAGAAGAACTGAGCAAGTACTTGTCCACCTCTGCACCACATTACATGCAGCCGGACAGCTTTTCCTCACAGCCCAGTCGTAACATTTTGGAGGAGGCTAGCAGTCTCACCCATGAGCACGCACTTCTGAGCATCCAAAATCCCACAGAAGTCGGGATGCTTGGAACAGACCTTCCCCTTCTTCCCCCGACAAGGCAGAGACTGAAAAGACGACGACCGGGCAGCAGCCTTTCCCCCCAATTTAGGACACACCACGGCCCCCCCCGGAGGACACACGCGGCTCCTCCCAGCCCGGGGAACCGGGAAGGTGGCACAAGCTCAGGGCAAACCCCGCAAGGGACCCCTGCTGCTCCCTGCGCCCCTCAGGCGGGGGGGAGCCGGGGGGAGGCGGAGCTTCCCCCCCTTCCCCCCGCAATGGCACATTGCACCGGAGCGGGATGGGATGGGATGGAATGGGATGGGATGGGATGGGATGGGATGGGATGGGATGGGAGGAAGGGGGATGGGATGGGATGGGATGGGATGGGATGGGATGGGATGGGATGGGATGGGATGGGATGGGATGGGATGGGA